>NW_028295197.1:0-222368 GCF_964341445.2 Mesoplodon mirus
GCTGGCACTGACCCGTGCGTCAGCACGTAGCCTGACCCTCCCACGTTTCCATACCCTCACCTGTGCCCTAAGCTTTGCCGTTCCCTAAACCTAACCCTAGCCCGGAACGGAAACCCACCACCAGCCCTACCCCTTACCCTACGCCATAGCCTACTCCTGGCCCGTACGCTGGCACTAACCCGTGCGTCAGCACGTAGCCTGACCCTCCCACGTTTCCGTACCCTCACCTGTGCCCTAAGCCTTGCCGTTCCCTAACCCTAACCCTAGCCCGGAACGGAAACCCACCACCAGGCCTACACCTTACCCTACGCCGTAGCCTCCTCCTGTCCCATACCATGGCACTGACATGTGCGCCAGCACGTAGCCTGACCCTCCCACGTTTCCATACACTCACCTGTGCCCTTAGCCTTGCCGTTCCCTAACCCTAACCCTAGCCCGACATGGAAACCCACCACAAGCCCTACAACTTATGCCCAAGCCGTTGCCTACTCCCGGCCCGTACGCTGGCACTGACCCGTGCGTCAGCACTTAGCCTGACCCTCCAACGTTTCCGTACCCTCACCTGTACCCTAAGCCTTGCCGTTCCCTAACCCTAACCCTAGCCCAGAACGGAAACCCACCACCAGCCCTACACCTTACCGTACGCCGTAGCCTACTCCTGGCCCATACGCTGGCACTGACCCGTGTGTCAGCACGTAGCCTGACCCTCCCACGTTTCCGTACCCTCACCTGTGCCCTAAGCCTTGCCGTTCCCTAACCCTAACCCTAGCTCGGAACGGAAATCCACCACCAGACAAACACATATCCCTACGCCGTAGCCTATTCCTGACCCGTACGCTGGCACTGACCCGTGCGTCAGCACGTAGCCTGACCCTCCCACATTTCCGTACCCTCACCTGTGCCATAAGACTTGCCGTTCCCTAACCCTAACCCTAGCCCGGAGCGGAAACACACCACCAGCCCTACACCTTACCCCCAAGCCGTAGCCTACTCCTGGCCCGTATGCTGGCACTGACCCGTGCGTCAGCATGTAGCCTGACCCTCCCACGTTTCCGTACCCTCACCTGTGCCCTAAGCCTTGCCGCTCCCTAACCCTAACCCTAGACCGGAATGGAAATCCACCACCAGCCCTACCCCTTACCCTACGCCTTAGCGTACTCCTGGCCCGTACGCTGGCACTGACACGTGCGTCAGCACGTAGCCTGACCCTCCCACATTTCTGTACCCTCACCTGTGCCCTAAGCCTTGCCGTTCCCTAACCCTAACCCTAGCCCAGAACGAAAACCCACCACCAGCCTTACACCTTACCGTACGCCGTAGCCTACTCCTGGCCCATACGCTGGAACTGACCCATGCGTCAGCACGTAGCCTGACCCTCCCACGTTTCCGTACCATCACCTGTGCCCTAAGCCTTGCCGTTCCCTAACCCTAACCCTAGCTCGGAACGGAAATCCACCACCAGCCAAACATATTTCCCTACGCCGTAGCCTACTCCTGACCCGTACGCTGGCACTCACACGTGCGTCAGCACGTAGCCTGACCCTCCCACATTTCCGTACCCTCACCTGTGCCATAAGACTTGCCGTTCCCTAACCCTAACCCTAGCCCGGAGCGGAAACACACCACCAGCCCTACACCTTACCCCCAAGCCGTAGCCTACTCCTGGCCCGTACGCTGGCACTGACCCGTGCGTCAGCACGTAGCCTGACCCTCCCACGTTTCCGTACCCTCACCTGTGCCCTAAGCCTTGCCGTTCCCTAACCCTAACCCTAGCCCGGAACGCAAACCCAACACCAGCCCTACCCCTTACCCTACGCCTTAGCGTACTCCTGGCCCGTACGCTGGCACTGACACATGCGTCGGCATGTAGCCTGACCCTCCCACGTTTCTTTACACTCACCTGTGCCCTACGACTTGCCGTTCCCTAACCCTAACCCTAGCTCGGAACGAAAACCCACCACCAGCCCAACACATCTCCCTACGCTGTAGCCTACTCCTGGCCTGTACGCTGGCAGTGACACGTGCATCAGCACATAGCCTGACCCTCCCACGTTTCCGTACCCTCACCTGTGCCCTAAGCCTTGCCGTTCTCTAACCCTAACGCTAGCCCGGAAAGGAAACCCACCACCAGCCCTACACCTTACAATACGCTGTAGCCTACAACTGGCCCGTAGGCTGGCAACGACCCGTGCGTCAGCACGTAGCCTTACCCTCCCACGTTTCCGTACCCTCACCTGTGCCCTAAGCTTTGCCGTTCCCTAACCCTAACCCTAGCCCTGAACGGAAACCCACCACCAGCCCTACCCCTTACCCTACACCGTAGCCTACTCCTGGCCCGTACGCTGGCACTGACACGTGCATCAGCACGTAGCCTGACCCTCCCACTTTTCCGTACCCTCACCTGTGCCCTAAGTATTGCCATTCCCCAACCCTAACCCTAGCCCGAAACGGAAACCCACCACCAGCCCTACACCTTACCCTACACCGTAGTCTACTCCTGGCCCGTACGCTGGCACTGACCCGTGCGTCAGCACATAGCCTGACCCTCCCACATTTCCGTACCCTGACCTGGCCATAAGACTTGCCGTTCCCTAACCCTAACCCTAGCCCGGAGCGGAAACCCACCACCAGCCCTACACCTTAACCCCAAGCCGTAGCCTACTCCTGGCCCGTATGCGGGCACTGACCCGTGCGTCAGCACGTAGCCTGACCCTCCCACATTTCCGTACCCTCACCTGTGCCCTAATTCTTGCCGTTCCCTAACCCTAACCCTAGCACGGAACGGGAAAACACCACCAGCCCTAAAACTTACCCCGAAGCCGTAGCCTACACCTGGCCCGTACGCTGGCACTGACCCGTGCGTCAGCACGTAGCCTAACCCTCCCACGTTTCCATACAATCACCTGTGCCCTAAGCCTTGCCGTTATGTAACCCTAACCCTAGCTCGGAACAGAAATCCACCACAAGCCCTACACCTTACCCTACGCGGTAGCCTAATCCTGGCCCGTACGCTGGAACTGACCCATGCGTCAGCACGTAGCCTGACCCTCCCACGTTTCCGTACCCTCACCTGTGCCCTAATCCTAGCCGTTCCCTAACCCTAACCCTAGCCCGGAACGGAAACCCACCACCAGGCCTACACCTTACCCTACGCCGTAGCCTACTCCTGTCCCGTACCATGGCACTGACCTGTGCGTCAGCACGTAGCCTGACCCTCCCACGTTTCCATACACTCACCTGTGCCCTAAGGCTTGCCGTTCCCTAACACTAACCCTAGCCCGGAATGGAAACCCACCACGAGCCCTACAACTTATGCCCAAGCCGTAGCCTACTCCTGGCCCGTACGCTGGCACTGACCCGTGTGTCAGCACTTAGCCTGACCCTCCAACGTTTCCGTACCCTCACCTGTACCCTAAGCCTTGCCGTTCCCTAACCCTAACCCTAGCTCGGAACGGAAACCCACCACCAGCCCTACGCCTTACCCCCAAGCCGTAGCCTACTCCTGGCCCGTACGCTGGCACTGACCCGTGTGTCAGCACGTAGCCTGACCCTCCCACGTTTCCGTACCCTCACCTGTGCCCTAAGCCTTGCCGTTCCCTAACCCTAACCCTAGCCCCGAACGGAAACCCACCACCAGCCCTACACCTTACCCTACACCGTAGCCTACTCCTGGCCCGTACGCTGGCACTGACCCGTGCGTCAGCACGTAGCCTGACCCTCCCACGTTTCTCTACCCTCACCTGTGCCCTAAGCCTTGCCGTTACCTAACCCTAACCCTAGCCCAGAACGGAAACCCACCACCAGCCCTACACCTTACCGTACGCCGTAGCCTACTCCTGGCCCATACGCTGGCACTGACCCGTGCGTCAGCACGTAGCCTGACCCTCCCACGTTTCCGTACCCTCACCTGTGCCCTAAGCCTTGCCGTTCCCTAACCCTAACCCTAGCTCGGAACGGATATCCACCACCAGACACACACATTTTCCTACGCCGTAGCCTATTCCTGACCCGTACGCTGGCACTGACCCGTGCGTCAGCACGTAGCCTGAACCTCCCACATTTCCGTATCCTCACCTGTGCCATAAGACTTGCCATTCCCTAACCCTAACCCTAGCCCGGAGCGGAAACACACCACCAGCCCTACACCTTACCCCCAAGCCGTAGCCTACTCCTGGCCCGTATGCTGGCACTGACCCCTTCGTCAGCATGTAGCCTGACCCTCCCACGTTTCCGTACCCTCACCTGTGCCCTAAGACTTGCCGCTCCCTAACCCTAACCCTAGACCGGAAAGGAAAACCACCACCAGCCCTACCCCTTACCCTACGCCTTAGCGTACTCCTGGCCCGTACGCTGGCACTGACACGTGCGTCAGCACGTAGCCTGACCCTCCCACATTTCTGTACCCTCACCTGTGCCCTAAGCCTTGCCGTTCCCTAACCCTAACCATAGCCCAGAACGAAAACCCACCACCAGCCTTACACCTTACCGTACGCCGTAGCCTACTCCTGGCCCTTACGCTGGAACTGACCCGTGCGTCAGCACGTAGCCTGACCCTCCCACGTTTCCGTACCCTCACCTGTGCCCTAAGCCTTGCCGTTCCCTAACCCTAACCCTAGCTCGGAACGGAAATCCACCACCAGCCAAACACATTTCCCTACGCCGTAGCCTACTCCTGACCCGTACGCTGGCACTCACACGTGCATCAGCACATAGCCTGACCCTCCCACATTTCCGTACCCTCACCTGTGCCATAAGACATGCTGTACCCTAACCCTAACCCTAGCCCGGAGCGGAAACACTCCACCAGCCCTACACCTTACCCCCAAGCCGTAGCCTACTCCTGGCCCGTACGCTGGCACTGACCCGTGCGTCAGCACGTAGCCTGAGCCTCCCACATTTCCGTACACTCACCTGTGCCCTAAGACTTGCCATTCCCTAACCCTAACCCTAGCTCGGAACGAAAACCCACCACAAGCCCAACACATCTCCCTACGCTGTAGCCTACTCTTGGCCTGTATGCTGGCAGTGACACGTGCATCAGCACATAGCCTGACCCTCCCACGTTTCCGTACCCTCACCTGTGCCCTAAGCCTTGCCGTTCCCTAACCCTATCCCTACCCCGGAAAAGAAACCCTCTACCAGCCCTACAACTTACCTTGCGCCGTAGCCTACTCCTGGCCCGTACGCTGGCACTGACCCGTGCGTCAGCACGTAGCCTGACCCTCCCACGTTTCCGTACCCTCACCTGTGCCCTAAGCCTTGCCGTTCCCTAACCCTAACCCTAGCCCGGAACGGAAACCCACCACCATCCCTACACCTTACCCTACGCCGTAGCCTACTCCTGGCCCGTACGCTGTCACTGACCCGTGTGTCAGCACGTAGCCTGACCCTCCCACGTTTCCGTACCGTCACCTGTGCCCTAAGCCTTGCCGTTCCCTAAACCTAACCCTAGCCCGGAACGGAAACCCACCACCATCCCTACCCCTTACCCTACGCCGTAGCCTACTCCTGGCCCGTACGCTGGCACTGACCAGTGCGTCAGCATGTAGCCTGACCCTCCCACGTTTCCGTACCCTCACCTGTGCCCTAAGCCTTGCCGTTCCCTAACCCTAACCCTAGCTCGGAACGGAAATCCACCACCAGCCAAACACATTTCCCTACGCCGTAGCCTATTCCTGACCCGTACGCTGGCACTGACCCGTGCGTCAGCACGTAGCCTGACCCTCCCACATTTCCGTACCCTCACCTGTGCCATAAGACTTCCCGTTCCCTAACCCTAACCCTAGCCCGGAGCAGAAACCCACCACCAGCCATACACCTTAACCCCAAGCCGTAGCCTACTCCTGGCCCGTATGCTGGCACTGACCCGTGCGTCAGCACGTAGCCTGACCCTCCCACATTTCCATACCCTCACCTGTGCCCTAAGCCTTGCCGTTCCCTAACCCTAACCCTAGCCCGGAACGGGAAAACACCACCAGCCCTACACCTTACCCCCAAGCCGTAGCCTACTCCTGGCCCGTACGCTGGCACTGAACCGTGCGTCAGCACGTAGCCTGACCCTCCCACGTTTCCATACAATCACCTGTGCCCTAAGCCTTGCCGTTACGTAACCCTAACCCTAGCCCGGAACAGAAATCCACCACCAGCCCTACACCTTACCCTACACCGTAGCCTACTCCTGGCCCGTACGCTGGAACTGACCCATGCGTCAGCACGTAGCCTGACCCTCCCACGTTTCCGTACCCTCACCTGTGCCCTAATCCTTGCCGTTCCCTAACCCTAACCCTAGCCCGGAACGGAAACCCACCACCAGGCCTACATCTTACCCTACGCCGTAGCCTCCTCCTGTCCCGTACCATGGCACTGACCTGTGCGTCAGCACGTAGCCTGACGCTCCCACGTTTCCAAACACTCACCTGTGCCCCAAGACTTGCCGTTCCCTAACCCTAACCCTAGCCCGGAATGGAAACCCACCACCAGCCCTACAACTTATGCCCAAGCAGTAGCCTACTCCTGGCCCGTACGCTGGCACTGACCCGTGCGTCAGCACTTAGCCTGACCCTCCAACGTTTCCGTACCCTCACGTGTACCCTAAGCCTTGCCGTTCCCTAACCCTAACCCTAGCTCTGAACGGAAACCCACCACCAGCCCTACACCTTACCCCCAAGCCGTAGCCTAATCCTGGCTGGTACGCTGGCACTGACCCGTGTGTCAGCACGTAGCCTGACCCTCCCACGTTTCCGTACCCTCACCTGTGCCCTAAGCCTTGCCGTTCCCTAACCCTAACCCTAGCCCCGAACGGAAACCCACCACCAGCCCTACACCTTACCCTACGCCGTAGCCTACTCCTGGCCCGTACGCTGGCACTGACCCATGCGTCAGCACGTAGCCTGACACTCCCACGTTTCTCTACCCTCACCTGTGCCCTAAGCCTTGCCGTTACCTAACCCTAACCCTAGCCCTGAACGGAAACCCACCACCAGCCCTACACCTTACCGTACGCCGTAGCATACTCCTGGCCCATACGCTGGCACTGATCCGTGCGTCAGCACGTAGCCTGACCCTCCCACGTTTCCGTACCCTCACCTGTGCCCTAAGCCTTGCCGTTCCCTAACCCTAACCCTAGCTCGGAACGGAAATCCACCACCAGCCAAACACATTTTCCTACGCCGTAGCCTATTCCTGACCCGTACGCTGGCACTGACCCGTGCGTCAGCACGTAGCCTGACCCTCCCACATTTCCGTACCCTCACCTGTGCCGTAAGACTTGCCGTTCCCTAACCCTAACCCTAGCCCGGAGCGGAAACACACCACCAGGTCTACAACTTACCCCCAAGCCGTAGCCTACTCCTGGCCCGTATGCTGGCACTGACCCGTGCGTCAGCATGTAGCCTGAACCTCCCACGTTTCCGTACCCTCACCTGTGCCCTAAACCTTGCCGCTCCCTAACCCTAACCATAGACCGGAAAGGAAAACCACCACCAGCCCTACCCCTTACCCTACGCCTTAGCGTACTCCTGGCCCGTACGCTGGCACTGACACGTGCGTCAGCACGTAGCCTGACCCTCCCACATTTCTGTACCGTCACCTGTGCCCTAAGCCTTGCCGTTACCTAACCCTAACCCTAGCCCAGAACGAAAACCCACCACCAGCCTTACACCTTACCGTACGCCGTAGCCTACTCCTGGCCCATACGGTGGAACTGACCCGTGCGTCAGCACGTAGCCTGACCCTCCGACGTTTCCGTACCCTCACCTGTGCCCTAAGCCTTGCCGTTCCCTAACCCTAACCCTAGCCCGGAACGGAAACCCACCACCCGGCCTACACCTTACCCTACGCCGTAGCCTCCTCCTGTCCCGTACCATGGCACTGACATGTGCGCCAGCACGTAGCCTGACCCTCCCACGTTTCCATACACTCACCTGTGCCCTAAGCCTTGCCGTTCCCTAACCCTAACCCTAGCCCGGAATGGAAACCCACCACCAGCCCTACAACTTATGCCCAAGCCGTAGCCTACTCCTGGCCCGTACGCTGGCACTGACCCGTGCGTCAGCACTTAGCCTGTCCCTCCAACGTTTCCGTACCCTCACCTGTACCCTAAGCCTTGCCGTTCCCTAACCCTAACCCTAGCTCGGAACGGAAACCCACCACCAGCCCTACGCCTTACCCCCAAGCCGTAGCCTACTCCTGGCCCGTACGCTGGCACTGCCCCGTGTGTCAGCAGGTAGCCTGACCCTCCCACGTTTCCGTACCCTCACCTGTGCCCTAAGCCTTGCCGTTCCCTAACCCTAACCCTAGCCCTGAACGGAAACCCACCACCAGCCCTACACCTTACCCTACGCCGTAGCCTACTCCTGGCCCGTACGCTGGCACTGACCCGTGCGTCAGCACGTAGCCTGACCCTCCCACGTTTCTCTACCCTCACCTGTGCCCTAAGCCTTGCCGTTACCTAACCCTAACCCTAGCCCAGAACGGAAACCCACCACCAGCCCTACACCTTACCGTACGCCGTAGCCTACTCCTGGCCCATACGCTGGCACTGACCCGTGAGTCAGCACGTAGCCTGACCCTCCCACGTTTCCGTACCCTCACCTGTGCCCTAAGCCTTGCCGTTCCCTAACCCTAACCCTAGCTCGGAACGGAAATCCACCACCAGACAAACACATTTTCCTACGCCGTAGCCTATTCCTGACCCGTACGCTGGCACTGACCCGTGCGTCAGCACGTAGCCTGACCCTCCCACATTTCCGTATCCTCACCTGTGCCATAAGACTTGCCATTCCCTAACCCTAACCCTAGCCCGGAGCGGAAACACACCACAAGCCCTACACCTTACCCCCAAGCCGTAGCCTACTCCTGGCCCGTATGCTGGCACTGACCCCTTCGTCAGCATGTAGCCTGACCCTCCCACGTTTCCGTACCCTCACCTGTGCCCTAAGACTTGCCGCTCCCTAACCCTAACCCTAGACCGGAAAGGAAAACCACCACCAGCCCTACCACTTACCCTACGCCTTAGCGTACTCCTGGCCCGTACGCTGGCACTGACACGTGCGTCAGCACGTAGCCTGACCCTCCCACATTTCTGTACCCTCTCCTGTGCCCTAAGCCTTGCCGTTCCCTAACACTAACCCTAGCCCAGAACGAAAACCCACTACCAACCTTACACCTTACCGTACGCCGTACCCTACTCCTGGCCCTTACGCTGGAACTGACCCGTGCGTCAGCACGTAGCCTGACCCTCCCACGTTTCCGTACCCTCACCTGTGCCCTAAGCCTTGCCGTTCACTAACCCTAACCCTAGCTCGGAACGGAAATCCACCACCAGCCAAACACATTTCCCTACGCCGTAGCCTACTCCTGACCCGTACGCTGGCACTCACACGTGCATCAGCACGTAGCCTGACCCTCCCACATTTCCGTACCCTCACCTGTGCCATAAGACTTGCCGTTCCCTAACCCTAACCCTAGCCCGGAGCGGAAACACTCCACCAGCCCTACACCTTACCCCCAAGCCGTAGCCTACTCCTGGCCCGTACGCTGGCAATGACCCGTGCGTCAGCACGTAGCCTGACCCTCCCACGTTTCCGTACCCTCACCTGTGCCCTAAGCCTTGCCGTTCCCTAACCCTAACCCTAGCCCGAAACGGAAACCCAACACCAGCCCTACCCCTTACCCTACGCCTTAGCGTAATCATGGCCCGTACGCTGGCACTGACACGTGCGTCAGCACGTAGCCTGAGCCTCCCACATTTCCGTACACTCACCTGTGCCCTAAGACTTGCCATTCCCTAACCCTAACCCTAGCTCGGAACGAAAACCCACCACCAGCCCAACACATCTCCCTACGCTGTAGCCTACTCTTGGCCTGTATGCTGGCAGTGACACGTGCATCAGCACATAGCCTGACCCTCCCACGTTTCCGTACCCTCACCTGTGCCCTAAGCCTTGCCGTTCCCTAACCCTATCCCTACCCCGGAAAAGAAACCCTCTACCAGCCCTACACCTTACCTTGCGCCGTAGCCTACTCCTGGCCCGTACGCTGGCACTGACCCGTGCGTCAGCACGTAGCCTGACCCTCCCACGTTTCCGTACCCTCACCTGTGCCCTAAGCCTTGCCGTTCCCTAACCCTAACCCTAGCCCGGAACGGAAACCCACCACCATCCCTACCCCTTACCCTACGCCGTAGCCTACTCCTGGCCCGTACGCTGTCACTGACCCGTGTGTCAGCACGTAGCCTGACCCTCCCACGTTTCCGTACCCTCACCTGTGCCCTAAGCCTTGCCGTTCCCTAACCCTAACCCTAGCCCGGAACGGAAACCCACCACCATCCCTACCCCTTACCCTACACCGTAGCCTACTCCTGGCCCGTACGCTGGCACTGACCTGTGCGTCAGCATGTAGCCTGACCCTCCCACGTTTCTGTACACTCACATGTGCCCTACGACTTGCCGTTCCCTAACCCTAACCCTAGCTCGGAACGAAAACCCACCACCAGCCCAACACATCTCCGTACGCTGTAGCCTACTCCTGGCCTGTACGCTGGCAGTAACACGTGCATAAGGACATAGCCTGACCCTCCCACGTTTCCGTACCATCACCTGTGCCCTAAGCCTTGCCGTTCTCTAACCCTAACCCTAGCCCGGAAAGGAAACCCACCACCAGCCCTACACCTTACCCTACGCTGTAGCCTACAACTGGCCCGTAGGCTGGCAACGACCCGTGCGTCAGCACGTAGCCTGACCCTCCCACGTTTCCGTACCCTCACCTGTGCCCTAAGCTTTGCCGTTCCCTAACCCTAACACTAGCCCAGAACGGAAACCCACCACCAGCCCTACCCCTTACCCTACGCCGTAGCCTACTCCTGGCCCGTACGCTGGCACTGACCCGTGCGTCAGCACGTACCCTGACCCTCCCACTTTTCCGTACCCTCACCTGTGCCCTAAGCATTGCCGTTCCCCAACCCTAACCCTAGCCCCAAACGGAAACCCACCACCAGCCCTACACCTTACCCTACACCGTAGTCTACTCCTGGCCCGTACGCTGGCACTGACCCGTGCGTCAGCACGTAGCCTGACCCTCCCACATTTCCGTACCCTGACCTGTGCCCAAAGCCTTGCCGTTCCCTCACCCTAACACTAGCCCGGAACGGGAAAACACCACCAGCCCTACAACTTACCCCCAAGCCGTAGCCTACTCCTGGACCGTACGCTGGCACTGACCCATGCGTCAGCACGTAGCCTGACCCTCCCACGTTTCCATACAATCACCTGTGCCCTAAGCCTTGCCGTTACCTAACCCTAACCCTAGCCCAGAACAGAAATCCACCACCAGCCCTACACCTTATCATACGCCGTAGCCTACTCCTGGCCCGTACGCTGGAACTGACCCATGCGTCAGCACGTAGCCTGACCCTCCCACGTTTCCGTACCCTCACCTGTGCCCTAATCCTTGCCGTTCCCTAACCCTAACCCTAGCCCGGAACGGAAACCCACCACCAGGCCTACACCTTACCCTACGCCGTAGCCTACTCCTGGCCCGTACGCTGGAACTGACCCATGCATCAGCACATACTCTCACCCTCCCACGTTTCTGTACCCTCACCTGTGCCCTAAGCCTTGTCATTCCCTAAACCTAACCCTAGCCCTGAACGGAAACCCACCACCAGCCCTACGCCTTACCCCCAAGCCGTAGCCTACTCCTGGCCCGTACGCTGGCACTGACCCGTGCGTCAGCACGTACCCTGACCCTCCCACTTTTCCGTACCCTCACCTGTGCCCTAAGCATTGCCGTTCCCCAAACCCTAACCCTAGCCCCAAACGGAAACCCACCACCAGCCCTACACCTTACCCTACACCGTAGTCTACTCCTGGCCCGTACGCTGGCACTGACCCGTGCGTCAGCACGTAGCCTGACCCTCCCACATTTCCGTACCCTGACCTGTGCCCTAAGCCTTGCCGTTCCCTCACCCTAACACTAGCCCGGAACGGGAAAACACCACCAGCCCTACAACTTACCCCCAAGCCGTAGCCTACTCCTGGACCGTACGCTGGCACTGACCCATGCGTCAGCACGTAGCCTGACCCTCCCACGTTTCCATACAATCACCTGTGCCCTAAGCCTTGCCGTTACCTAACCCTAACCCTAGCCCAGAACAGAAATCCACCACCAGCCCTACACCTTATCCTACGCCGTAGCCTACTCCTGGCCCGTACGCTGAAACTGACCCATGCGTCAGCACGTAGACTGACCCTCCCACGTTTCCGTACCCTCACCTGTGCCCTAATCCTTGCCGTTCCCTAACCCTAACCCTAGCCCGGAACGGAAACCCACCACCAGCCCTACACCTTACCCTACGCCGTTGCCTCCTCCTATCCCGTACCATGGCACTGACCTGTGCGTCAGCACGTAGCCTGACCCTCCCACGTTTCCATACACTCACCTGTGCCCTAAGCCTTGCCGTTCCCTAACCCTAACACTAGCCCGGAATGGAAACCCACCACCAGCCCTACAACTTATGCCCAAGCCGTAGCCTACTCCTGGCCCGTACGCTGGCACTGACCCGTGCGTCAGCACGTAGCCTGACCCTCACACATTTCCGTATCCTCACCTGTGCCATAAGACTTGCCATTCCCTAACCCTAACCCTAGCCCGGAGCGGAAACACACCACAAGCCCTCCACCTTACCCCCAAGCCGTAGCCTACTCCTGGCCCGTATGCTGGCACTGACCCCTTCGTCAGCATGTAGCCTGACCCTCCCACGTTTCCGTACCCTCACCTGTGCCCTAAGACTTGCCGCTCCCTAACCCTAACCCTAGACCGGAAAGGAAAACCACCACCAGCCCTACCACTTACCCTACGCCTTAGCGTACTCCTGGCCCGTACGCTGGCACTGACACGTGCGTCAGCACGTAGCCTGACCCTCCCACATTTCTGTACCCTCACCTGTGCCCTAAGCCTTGCCGTTCCCTAACACTAACCCTAGCCCAGAACGAAAACCCACCACCAACCTTACACCTTACCGTACGCCGTACCCTACTCCTGGCCCTTACGCTGGAACTGACCCGTGCGTCAGCACGTAGCCTGACCCTCCCACGTTTCCGTACCCTCACCTGTGCCCTAAGCCTTGCCGTTCACTAACCCTAACCCTAGCTCGGAACGGAAATCCACCACCAGCCAAACACATTTCCCTACGCCGTAGCCTACTCCTGACCCGTACGCTGGCACTCACACGTGCATCAGCACGTAGCCTGACCCTCCCACATTTCCGTACCCTCACCTGTGCCATAAGACTTGCCGTTCCCTAACCCTAACCCTAGCCCGGAGCGGAAACACTCCACCAGCCCTACACCTTACCCCCAAGCCGTAGCCTACTCCTGGCCCGTACGCTGGCACTGACCCGTGCGTCAGCACGTAGCCTGACCCTCCCACGTTTCCGTACCCTCACCTGTGCCCTAAGCCTTGCCGTTCCCTAACCCTAACCCTAGCCCGAAACGGAAACCCAACACCAGCCCTACCCCTTACCCTACGCCTTAGCGTAATCATGGCCCGTACGCTGGCACTGACACGTGCGTCAGCACGTAGCCTGAGCCTCCCACATTTCCGTACACTCACCTGTGCCCTAAGACTTGCCATTCCCTAACCCTAACCCTAGCTCGGAACGAAAACCCACCACCAGCCCAACACATCTCCCTACGCTGTAGCCTACTCTTGGCCTGTATGCTGGCAGTGACACGTGCATCAGCACATAGCCTGACCCTCCCACGTTTCCGTACCCTCACCTGTGCCCTAAGCCTTGCCGTTCCCTTACCCTATCCCTACCCCGGAAAAGAAACCCTCTACCAGCCCTACACCTTACCTTGCGCCGTAGCCTACTCCTGGCCCGTACGCTGGCACTGACCCGTGCGTCAGCACGTAGCCTGACCCTCCCACGTTTCCGTACCCTCACCTGTGCCCTAAGCCTTGCCGTTCCCTAACCCTAACCCTAGCCCGGAACGGAAACCCACCACCATCCCTACCCCTTACCCTACGCCGTAGCCTACTCCTGGCCCGTACGCTGTCACTGACCCGTGTGTCAGCACGTAGCCTGACCCTCCCACGTTTCCGTACCCTCACCTGTGCCCTAAGCCTTGCCGTTCCCTAACCCTAACCCTAGCCCGGAACGGAAACCCACCACCATCCCTACCCCTTACCCTACACCGTAGCCTACTCCTGGCCCGTACGCTGGCACTGACCTGTGCGTCAGCATGTAGCCTGACCCTCCCACGTTTCTGTACACTCACATGTGCCCTACGACTTGCCGTTCCCTAACCCTAACCCTAGCTCGGAACGAAAACCCACCACCAGCCCAACACATCTCCGTACGCTGTAGCCTACTCCTGGCCTGTACGCTGGCAGTAACACGTGCATAAGGACATAGCCTGACCCTCCCACGTTTCCGTACCATCACCTGTGCCCTAAGCCTTGCCGTTCTCTAACCCTAACCCTAGCCCGGAAAGGAAACCCACCACCAGCCCTACACATTACCCTACGCTGTAGCCTACAACTGGCCCGTAGGCTGGCAACGACCCGTGCGTCAGCACGTAGCCTGACCCTCCCACGTTTCCGTACCCTCACCTGTGCCCTAAGCTTTGCCGTTCCCTAACCCTAACACTAGCCCAGAACGGAAACCCACCACCAGCCCTACCCCTTACCCTACGCCGTAGCCTACTCCTGGCCCGTACGCTGGCACTGACCCGTGCGTCAGCACGTACCCTGACCCTCCCACTTTTCCGTACCCTCACCTGTGCCCTAAGCATTGCCGTTCCCCAACCCTAACCCTAGCCCCAAACGGAAACCCACCACCAGCCCTACACCTTACCCTACACCGTAGTCTACTCCTGGCCCGTACGCTGGCACTGACCCGTGCGTCAGCACGTAGCCTGACCCTCCCACATTTCCGTACCCTGACCTGTGCCCTAAGCCTTGCCGTTCCCTCACCCTAACACTAGCCCGGAACGGGAAAACACCACCAGCCCTACAACTTACCCCCAAGCCGTAGCCTACTCCTGGACCGTACGCTGGCACTGACCCATGCGTCAGCACGTAGCCTGACCCTCCCACGTTTCCATACAATCACCTGTGCCCTAAGCCTTGCCGTTACCTAACCCTAACCCTAGCCCAGAACAGAAATCCACCACCAGCCCTACACCTTATCATACGCCGTAGCCTACTCCTGGCCCGTACGCTGGAACTGACCCATGCGTCAGCACGTAGCCTGACCCTCCCACGTTTCCGTACCCTCACCTGTGCCCTAATCCTTGCCGTTCCCTAACCCTAACCCTAGCCCGGAACGGAAACCCACCACCAGGCCTACACCTTACCCTACGCCGTAGCCTACTCCTGGCCCGTACGCTGGAACTGACCCATGCATCAGCACATACTCTCACCCTCCCACGTTTCTGTACCCTCACCTGTGCCCTAAGCCTTGTCATTCCCTAAACCTAACCCTAGCCCTGAACGGAAACCCACCACCAGCCCTACGCCTTACCCCCAAGCCGTAGCCTACTCCTGGCCCGTACGCTGGCACTGACCCGTGCGTCAGCACGTACCCTGACCCTCCCACTTTTCCGTACCCTCACCTGTGCCCTAAGCATTGCCGTTCCCCAAACCCTAACCCTAGCCCCAAACGGAAACCCACCACCAGCCCTACACCTTACCCTACACCGTAGTCTACTCCTGGCCCGTACGCTGGCACTGACCCGTGCGTCAGCACGTAGCCTGACCCTCCCACATTTCCGTACCCTGACCTGTGCCCTAAGCCTTGCCGTTCCCTCACCCTAACACTAGCCCGGAACGGGAAAACACCACCAGCCCTACAACTTACCCCCAAGCCGTAGCCTACTCCTGGACCGTACGCTGGCACTGACCCATGCGTCAGCACGTAGCCTGACCCTCCCACGTTTCCATACAATCACCTGTGCCCTAAGCCTTGCCGTTACCTAACCCTAACCCTAGCCCAGAACAGAAATCCACCACCAGCCCTACACCTTATCCTACGCCGTAGCCTACTCCTGGCCCGTACGCTGAAACTGACCCATGCGTCAGCACGTAGACTGACCCTCCCACGTTTCCGTACCCTCACCTGTGCCCTAATCCTTGCCGTTCCCTAACCCTAACCCTAGCCCGGAACGGAAACCCACCACCAGCCCTACACCTTACCCTACGCCGTTGCCTCCTCCTATCCCGTACCATGGCACTGACCTGTGCGTCAGCACGTAGCCTGACCCTCCCACGTTTCCATACACTCACCTGTGCCCTAAGCCTTGCCGTTCCCTAACCCTAACACTAGCCCGGAATGGAAACCCACCACCAGCCCTACAACTTATGCCCAAGCCGTAGCCTACTCCTGGCCCGTACGCTGGCACTGACCCGTGCGTCAGCACTTAGACTGACCCTCCAACGTTTCCGTACCCTCACCTGTACCCTAAGCCTTGCCGTTCCCTAACCCTAACCCTAGCTCGGAACGGAAACCCACCACCAGCCCTACACCTTACCCCCAAGCCGTAGCCTACTCCTGGCCCGTACGCTGGCACTGACCCGTGTGTCAGCACGTAGCCTGACCCTACCACGTTTCCGTACCCTCACCTGTGCCCTAAGCCTTGCCGTTCCCTAACCCTAACCCTAGCCCCGAATGGAAACCGACCACCAGCCCTACACCTTACCCTATGCCGTAGCCTACTCCTGGCCCGTACGCTGGCACTGACCCGTGCGTCAGCACGTAGCCTGACCCTCCCACATTTCTCTACCCTCACCTGTGCCCTAAGCCTTGCCGTTACCTAACACTAACCCTAGCCCAGAACGGAAACCCACCACCAGCCCTACACCTTACCGTAAGCAGTAGCCTACTCCTGGCCCATACGCTAGCACTGACCCGTGTGTCAGCACGTAGCCTGACCCTCCCACGTTTCCGTACCCTCACCTGTGCCCTAAGCCTTGCCGTTCCCTAACCCTAACCCTCGCCACGAACGGAAACCCACAACCAGCCCTACACCTTACCCTATGCCGTAGCCTACTCCTGGCCCGTACGCTGGCACTGACCCGTGCGTCAGCACGTAGCCTGACCCTCCCACGTTTCTCTACCCTCACCTGTGCCCTAAGCCTTGCCGTTACCTAACACTAACCCTAGCCCAGAACGGAAACCCACCACCAGCCCCACACCTTACCGTACGCAGTAGCCTACTCCTGGCCCATACGCTAGCACTGACCCGTGCGTCAGCACGTAGCCTGACCCTCCCACGTTTCCGTACCCTCACCTGTGCCCTAAGCCTTGCCGTTCCCTAACCCTAACCCTAGCTCGGAACGGAAATCCACCACCAGCCAAACACATTTCCCTACGCCGTAGCCAATTCCTGACCCGTACGCTGGCACTGACCCGTGCGTCAGCACGTAGCCTGACCCTCCCACATTTCCGTACCCTCACCTGTGACATAAGACTTGCCGTTCCCTAACCCTAACCCTAGCCCGGAGCGGAAACCCACCACCAGCCCTACACCTTAACCCCAAGACGTAGCTTACTCATGGCCCGTATGCTGGCACTGACCCGTGCGTCAGCACGTAGCCTGACCCTCCCACATTTCCGTACCCTCACCTGTGCCCTAAGCCTTGCCGTTCCCTAACCCTAACCCTAGCCCGGAACGGGAAAACACCACCAGCCCTACACCTTACCCCCAAGCAGTAGCCTACTCCTGGCCCGTACGCTGGCACTGACCCGTGCGTCAGCACGTAGCCTGACCCTCCCACGTTTCCATACAATCACCTGTGCCCTAAGCCTTGCCGTTACGTAACCCTAACCCTAGCCCGGAACAGAAATCCACCACCAGCCCTACACCTTACCCTACGCCGTAGCCTACTCCTGGCCCGTACGCTGGAACTGACCCATGCGTCAGCACGTAGCCTGACCCTCCCACGTTTCCGTACCCTCACCTGTGCCGTAATCCTTGCCGTTCCCTAACCCTAACCCTAGCCCGGAACGGAAACCCACCACCAGGCCTACACCTTACACTACGCCGTAGCCTCCTCCTGTCCCGTACCATGGCACTGACCTGTGCGTCAGCACGTAGCCTGACCCTCCCACGTTTCCATACACTCACCTGAGCCCTAAGCCTTGCCGTTCCCTAACCCTAACCCTAGCCCGGAATGGAAACCCACCACCAGCCCTACAACGTATGCCCAATCCGTAGCCTACTCCTGGCCCGTACGCTGGCACTGACCCGTGCGTCTGCACTTAGCCTGACCCTCCAATGTTTCCGTACCCTCACCTCTACCCTAAGCCTTGCCGTTCCCTAACCCTAACCCTAGCTCTGAACGGAAACCCACCACCAGCCCTACGCCTTACCCCCAAGCCGTAGCCTACTCCTGGCCCGTACGTTGGCACTGACCCGTGTGTCAGCACGTAGCCTGACCCTCCCACGTTTCCGTACCCTCACCTGTGCCCTAAGCCTTGCCGTTCCCTAACCCTAACCCTAGCCCCGAACAGAAACCCACCACCAGCCCTACACCTTACCCTACGCCGTAGCCTACTCCTGGCCCGTACACTGGCACTGACCCGTGCGTCAGCACGTAGCCTGACCCTCCCACGTTTCTCTACCCTCACCTGTGCCCTAAGCCTTGCCTTTCCCTAACCCTAACCGTAGCTCGGAACGGAAATCCACCACCAGCCAAACACATTTTCCTACGCCGTAGCCTATTCCTGACCCATACGCTGGCACTGACCCGTGCGTCAGCACGTAGCCTGACCCTCCCACATTTCCGTACCCTCACCTGTGCCGTAAGACTTGCCGTTCCCTAACCCTAACCCTAGCCCGGAGCGGAAACACACCACCAGGTCTACAACTTACCCCCAAGCCGTAGCCTACTCCTGGCCCGTATGCTGGCACTGACCCGTCCGTCAGCATGTAGCCTGAACCTCCCACGTTTCCGTACCCTCACCTGTGCCCTAAGCCTTGCCGCTCCCTAACCCTAACCCTAGACCGGAATGGAAAACCACCACCAGCCCTACCCCTTACCCTACGCCTTAGCGTACTCCTGGCCCGTACGCTGGCACTGACACGTGCGTCAGCACGTAGCCTGACCCTCCCACATTTCTGTACCCTCACCTGTGCGCTAAGCCTTGCCGTTCCCTAACCCTAACCCTAGCCCAGAACGAAAACCCACCACCAGCCTTACACCTTACCGTACGCCGTAGCCTACTCCTGGCCCATACGGTGGAACTGACACGTGCGTCAGCACGTAGCCTGACCCTCCCACGTTTCCGTACCCTCACCTGTGCCCTAAGCCTTGCCGTTCCCTAACCCTAACCCTAGCTCGGAACCGAAATCCACCACCAGCCAAACAAATTTCCCTACGCCGTAGCCTACTCCTGGCCCGTACGCTGGCACTGACCCGTGCGTCAGCACGTAGCCAGACCCTCTCACGTTTCCATACACTCACCTGTGCCCTAAGCCTTGCCGTTACGTAACCCTAACCCTAGCCCGGAACAGAAATCCACCACCAGCCCTACACCATACCCTATGCTGTAGCCTACTCCTGGCCCGTACGCTGGAACTGACCCATGCGTCAGCACGTAGCCTGACCCTCCCACGTTTCCGTACCCTCACCTGTGCCCTAATCCTTGCCGTTCCCTAACCCTAACCCTAGCCTGGAACGGAAACCCACCACCAGGCCTACACCTTACCCTACGCCGTAGCCTCCTCCTGTCCCGTACCATGGCACTGACCTGTGCGTCAGCACCTAGCCTGACCCTCCCACGTTTCCATATACTCACCTGTGCCCTAAGCCTTGCCGTTCCCTAACCCTAACACTAGCCCGGAATGGAAACCCACCACCAGCCCTACAACTTATGCCCAAGCCGTAGCCTACTCCTGGCCCGTACGCTGGCACTGACCCGTGTGTCAGCACGTAGCCTGACCCTCCCACGTTTCCGTACCCTCACCTGTGCCCTAAGCCTTGCCGTTCCCTAACCCTAACCCTAGCCCCGAATGGAAACCCACAACCAGCCCTACACCTTACCCTATGCCGTAGCCTACTCCTGGCCCGTACGCTGGCACTGACCCGTGCGTCAGCACGTAGCCTGACCCTCCCACGTTTCTCTACCCTCACCTGTGCCCTAAGCCTTGCCGTTCCCTAACCCTAACCCTAGCCCAGAACGGAAACCCACCACCAGCCCTACACCTTACCGTACGCCGTAGCCAATTCCTGGCCCATACGCTGGCACTGACTCGTGCGTCAGCACGTAGCCTGACCCTCCCACGTTTCCGTACCCTCACCTGTGCCCTAAGCCTTGCCGTTCCCTAACCCTAACCCTAGCTCGGAACGGAAATCCACCACCAGACAAACACATTTCCCTACGCCGTAGCCTATTCCTGACCCGTACGCTGGCACTGACCCGTGCGTCAGCACGTAGCCTGACCCTCCCACATTTCCGTACCCTCACCTGTGCCATAGGACTTCCCGTTCCCTAACCCTAACCCTAGCCCGGAGCAGAAACCCACCACCAGCCATACACCTTAACCCCAAGCCGTAGCCTACTCCTGGCCCGTATGCTGGCACTGACCCGTGCGTCAGCACGTAGCCTGACCCTCCCACATTTCCATACCCTCACCTGTGCCCTAAGCCTTGCCGTTCCCTAACCCTAACCCTAGCACGGAACGGGAAAACACCACCAGCCCTTCACCTTACCCCCAAGCCGTAGCCTACTCCTGGCCCGTACGCTGGCACTGACCCGTGCGTCAGCACGTAGCCTGACCCTCCCACGTTTCCATACAATCACCTGAGCCCTAAGCCTTGCCGTTACGTAACCCTAACCCTAGCCCGGAACAGAAATCCACCACCAGCCCTACACCTTACCCTACACCGTAGCCTACTCCTGGCCCGTACGCTGGAACTGACCCATGCGTCAGCACGTAGCCTGACCCTCCCACGTTTCCGTACCCTCACCTGTGCCCTAATCCTTGCCGTTCCCTAACCCTAACCCTAACCCGGAACGGAAACCCACCACCAGGCCTACACCTTACCCTACGCCGTAGCCTCCTCCTGTCCCGTACCATGGCACTGACCTGTGCGTCAGCACGTAGCCTGACCCTGCCACGTTTCCAAACACTCACCTGTGCCCCAAGCCTTGCCGTTCCCTAACCCTAACCCTAGCCCGGAATCGAAACCCACCACCAGCCCTACAACTTATGCCCAAGCCGTAGCCTACTCCTGGCCCGTACGCTGGCACTGACCCGTGCGTCAGCACTTAGCCTGACCCTCCAACGTTTCCGTACCCTCACCTGTACCCTAAGCCTTGCCGTTCCCTAACCCTAACCCTAGCTCTGAACGGAAACCCAACACCAGCCCTACATCTTACCCCCAAGCCGTAGCCTAATCCTGGCCCGTACGCTGGCACTGACCCGTGTGTCAGCACGTAGCCTGACCCTCCCACGTTTCCGTACCCTCACCTGTGCCCTAAGCCTTGCCGTTCCCTAACCCTAACCCTAGCCCCGAACGGAAACCCACCACCAGCCCTACACCTTACCCTACGCCGTAGCCTACTCCTGGCCCGTACGCTGGCACTGACCCATGCGTCAGCACGTAGCCTGACCCTCCCACGTTTCTCTACCCTCACCTGTGCCCTAAGCCTTGCCGTTACCTAACCCTAACCCTAGCCCAGAACGGAAACCCACCACCAGCCCTACACCTTACCGTAAGCAGTAGCCTACTCCTGGCCCATACGCTAGCACTGACCCGTGTGTCAGCACGTAGCCTGACCCTCCCACGTTTCCGTACCCTCACCTGTGCCCTAAGCCTTGCCGTTCCCTAACCCTAACCCTCGCCACGAACGGAAACCCACAACCAGCCCTACACCTTACCCTATGCCGTAGCCTACTCCTGGCCCGTACGCTGGCACTGACCCGTGCGTCAGCACGTAGCCTGACCCTCCCACGTTTCTCTACCCTCACCTGTGCCCTAAGCCTTGCCGTTACCTAACACTAACCCTAGCCCAGAACGGAAACCCACCACCAGCCCCACACCTTACCGTACGCAGTAGCCTACTCCTGGCCCATACGCTAGCACTGACCCGTGCGTCAGCACGTAGCCTGACCCTCCCACGTTTCCGTACCCTCACCTGTGCCCTAAGCCTTGCCGTTCCCTAACCCTAACCCTAGCTCGGAACGGAAATCCACCACCAGCCAAACACATTTCCCTACGCCGTAGCCAATTCCTGACCCGTACGCTGGCACTGACCCGTGCGTCAGCACGTAGCCTGACCCTCCCACATTTCCGTACCCTCACCTGTGACATAAGACTTGCCGTTCCCTAACCCTAACCCTAGCCCGGAGCGGAAACCCACCACCAGCCCTACACCTTAACCCCAAGACGTAGCTTACTCATGGCCCGTATGCTGGCACTGACCCGTGCGTCAGCACGTAGCCTGACCCTCCCACATTTCCGTACCCTCACCTGTGCCCTAAGCCTTGCCGTTCCCTAACCCTAACCCTAGCCCGGAACGGGAAAACACCACCAGCCCTACACCTTACCCCCAAGCAGTAGCCTACTCCTGGCCCGTACGCTGGCACTGACCCGTGCGTCAGCACGTAGCCTGACCCTCCCACGTTTCCATACAATCACCTGTGCCCTAAGCCTTGCCGTTACGTAACCCTAACCCTAGCCCGGAACAGAAATCCACCACCAGCCCTACACCTTACCCTACGCCGTAGCCTACTCCTGGCCCGTACGCTGGAACTGACCCATGCGTCAGCACGTAGCCTGACCCTCCCACGTTTCCGTACCCTCACCTGTGCCGTAATCCTTGCCGTTCCCTAACCCTAACCCTAGCCCGGAACGGAAACCCACCACCAGGCCTACACCTTACACTACGCCGTAGCCTCCTCCTGTCCCGTACCATGGCACTGACCTGTGCGTCAGCACGTAGCCTGACCCTCCCACGTTTCCATACACTCACCTGAGCCCTAAGCCTTGCCGTTCCCTAACCCTAACCCTAGCCCGGAATGGAAACCCACCACCAGCCCTACAACGTATGCCCAATCCGTAGCCTACTCCTGGCCCGTACGCTGGCACTGACCCGTGCGTCTGCACTTAGCCTGACCCTCCAATGTTTCCGTACCCTCACCTCTACCCTAAGCCTTGCCGTTCCCTAACCCTAACCCTAGCTCTGAACGGAAACCCACCACCAGCCCTACGCCTTACCCCCAAGCCGTAGCCTACTCCTGGCCCGTACGTTGGCACTGACCCGTGTGTCAGCACGTAGCCTGACCCTCCCACGTTTCCGTACCCTCACCTGTGCCCTAAGCCTTGCCGTTCCCTAACCCTAACCCTAGCCCCGAACAGAAACCCACCACCAGCCCTACACCTTACCCTACGCCGTAGCCTACTCCTGGCCCGTACACTGGCACTGACCCGTGCGTCAGCACGTAGCCTGACCCTCCCACGTTTCTCTACCCTCACCTGTGCCCTAAGCCTTGCCTTTCCCTAACCCTAACCGTAGCTCGGAACGGAAATCCACCACCAGCCAAACACATTTTCCTACGCCGTAGCCTATTCCTGACCCATACGCTGGCACTGACCCGTGCGTCAGCACGTAGCCTGACCCTCCCACATTTCCGTACCCTCACCTGTGCCGTAAGACTTGCCGTTCCCTAACCCTAACCCTAGCCCGGAGCGGAAACACACCACCAGGTCTACAACTTACCCCCAAGCCGTAGCCTACTCCTGGCCCGTATGCTGGCACTGACCCGTCCGTCAGCATGTAGCCTGAACCTCCCACGTTTCCGTACCCTCACCTGTGCCCTAAGCCTTGCCGCTCCCTAACCCTAACCCTAGACCGGAATGGAAAACCACCACCAGCCCTACCCCTTACCCTACGCCTTAGCGTACTCCTGGCCCGTACGCTGGCACTGACACGTGCGTCAGCACGTAGCCTGACCCTCCCACATTTCTGTACCCTCACCTGTGCGCTAAGCCTTGCCGTTCCCTAACCCTAACCCTAGCCCAGAACGAAAACCCACCACCAGCCTTACACCTTACCGTACGCCGTAGCCTACTCCTGGCCCATACGGTGGAACTGACACGTGCGTCAGCACGTAGCCTGACCCTCCCACGTTTCCGTACCCTCACCTGTGCCCTAAGCCTTGCCGTTCCCTAACCCTAACCCTAGCTCGGAACCGAAATCCACCACCAGCCAAACAAATTTCCCTACGCCGTAGCCTACTCCTGGCCCGTACGCTGGCACTGACCCGTGCGTCAGCACGTAGCCAGACCCTCTCACGTTTCCATACACTCACCTGTGCCCTAAGCCTTGCCGTTACGTAACCCTAACCCTAGCCCGGAACAGAAATCCACCACCAGCCCTACACCATACCCTATGCTGTAGCCTACTCCTGGCCCGTACGCTGGAACTGACCCATGCGTCAGCACGTAGCCTGACCCTCCCACGTTTCCGTACCCTCACCTGTGCCCTAATCCTTGCCGTTCCCTAACCCTAACCCTAGCCTGGAACGGAAACCCACCACCAGGCCTACACCTTACCCTACGCCGTAGCCTCCTCCTGTCCCGTACCATGGCACTGACCTGTGCGTCAGCACCTAGCCTGACCCTCCCACGTTTCCATATACTCACCTGTGCCCTAAGCCTTGCCGTTCCCTAACCCTAACACTAGCCCGGAATGGAAACCCACCACCAGCCCTACAACTTATGCCCAAGCCGTAGCCTACTCCTGGCCCGTACGCTGGCACTGACCCGTGTGTCAGCACGTAGCCTGACCCTCCCACGTTTCCGTACCCTCACCTGTGCCCTAAGCCTTGCCGTTCCCTAACCCTAACCCTAGCCCCGAATGGAAACCCACAACCAGCCCTACACCTTACCCTATGCCGTAGCCTACTCCTGGCCCGTACGCTGGCACTGACCCGTGCGTCAGCACGTAGCCTGACCCTCCCACGTTTCTCTACCCTCACCTGTGCCCTAAGCCTTGCCGTTCCCTAACCCTAACCCTAGCCCAGAACGGAAACCCACCACCAGCCCTACACCTTACCGTACGCCGTAGCCTATTCCTGGCCCATACGCTGGCACTGACTCGTGCGTCAGCACGTAGCCTGACCCTCCCACGTTTCCGTACCCTCACCTGTGCCCTAAGCCTTGCCGTTCCCTAACCCTAACCCTAGCTCGGAACGGAAATCCACCACCAGACAAACACATTTCCCTACGCCGTAGCCTATTCCTGACCCGTACGCTGGCACTGACCCGTGCGTCAGCACGTAGCCTGACCCTCCCACATTTCCGTACCCTCACCTGTGCCATAGGACTTCCCGTTCCCTAACCCTAACCCTAGCCCGGAGCAGAAACCCACCACCAGCCATACACCTTAACCCCAAGCCGTAGCCTACTCCTGGCCCGTATGCTGGCACTGACCCGTGCGTCAGCACGTAGCCTGACCCTCCCACATTTCCATACCCTCACCTGTGCCCTAAGCCTTGCCGTTCCCTAACCCTAACCCTAGCACGGAACGGGAAAACACCACCAGCCCTTCACCTTACCCCCAAGCCGTAGCCTACTCCTGGCCCGTACGCTGGCACTGACCCGTGCGTCAGCACGTAGCCTGACCCTCCCACGTTTCCATACAATCACCTGAGCCCTAAGCCTTGCCGTTACGTAACCCTAACCCTAGCCCGGAACAGAAATCCACCACCAGCCCTACACCTTACCCTACACCGTAGCCTACTCCTGGCCCGTACGCTGGAACTGACCCATGCGTCAGCACGTAGCCTGACCCTCCCACGTTTCCGTACCCTCACCTGTGCCCTAATCCTTGCCGTTCCCTAACCCTAACCCTAACCCGGAACGGAAACCCACCACCAGGCCTACACCTTACCCTACGCCGTAGCCTCCTCCTGTCCCGTACCATGGCACTGACCTGTGCGTCAGCACGTAGCCTGACCCTGCCACGTTTCCAAACACTCACCTGTGCCCCAAGCCTTGCCGTTCCCTAACCCTAACCCTAGCCCGGAATCGAAACCCACCACCAGCCCTACAACTTATGCCCAAGCCGTAGCCTACTCCTGGCCCGTACGCTGGCACTGACCCGTGCGTCAGCACTTAGCCTGACCCTCCAACGTTTCCGTACCCTCACCTGTACCCTAAGCCTTGCCGTTCCCTAACCCTAACCCTAGCTCTGAACGGAAACCCAACACCAGCCCTACATCTTACCCCCAAGCCGTAGCCTAATCCTGGCCCGTACGCTGGCACTGACCCGTGTGTCAGCACGTAGCCTGACCCTCCCACGTTTCCGTACCCTCACCTGTGCCCTAAGCCTTGCCGTTCCCTAACCCTAACCCTAGCCCCGAACGGAAACCCACCACCAGCCCTACACCTTACCCTACGCCGTAGCCTACTCCTGGCCCGTACGCTGGCACTGACCCATGCGTCAGCACGTAGCCTGACCCTCCCACGTTTCTCTACCCTCACCTGTGCCCTAAGCCTTGCCGTTACCTAACCCTAACCCTAGCCCAGAACGGAAACCCACCACCAGCCCTACACCTTACCCTACGCCGTAGCCTCCTCCTGTCCCGTACCATGGCACTGACCTGTGCCTCAGCACGTAGCCTGACCCTCCCACGTTTCCATACACTCACCTGTGCCCTAAGCCTTGCTGTTCACTAACCCTAACACTAGCCCGGAATGGAAACCCACCACCAGCCCTACAACTTATGCCCAAGCCGTAGCCTACTCCTGGCCCGTACGCTGGCACTGACCCGTGTGTCAGCACGTAGCCTGACCCTCCCACGTTTCCGTACCCTCACCTGTGCCCTAAGCCTTGCCGTTCCCTAACCCTAACCCTAGCCCCGAATGGAAACCCACCACCAGCCCTACACCTTACCCTATGCCGTAGCCTACTCCTGGCCCGTACGCTGGCACTGACACGTGCGTCAGCACGTAGCCTGACCCTCCCACGTTTCTCTACCCTCACCTGTGCCCTAAGCCTTGCCGTTCCCTAACCCTAACCCTAGCCCAGAACAGAAACCCACCACCAGCCCTACACCTTACCGTACACCGTAGCCTACTCCTGGCCCATACGCTGGCACTGACTCGTGCGTCAGCACGTAGCCTGACCCTCCCACGTTTCCGTACCCTCACCTGTGCCCTAAGCCTTGCCGTTCCCTAACCCTAACCCTAGCTCGGAACGGAAATCCACCACCAGCCAAACACATTTCCCTACGCCGTAGCCTATTCCTGACCCGTACGCTGGCACTGACCCGTGCGTCAGCACGTAGCCTGACCCTCCCACATTTCCGTACCCTCACCTGTGCCATAAGACTTCCCGTTCCCTAACCCTAACCCTAGCCCGGAGCAGAAACCCACCACCAGCCATACACCTTAACCCCAAGCCGTAGCCTACTCCTGGCCCGTATGCTGGCACTGACCCGTGCGTCAGCACGTAGCCTGACCCTCCCACATTTCCATACCCTCACCTGTGCCCTAAGCCTTGCCGTTCCCTAACCCTAACCCTAGCCCGGAACGGGAAAACACCACCAGCCCTACACCTTACCCCCAAGCCGTAGCCTACTCCTGGCCCATACGCTGGCACTGACCCGTGCGTCAGCACGTAGCCTGACCCTCCCACGTTTCCATACAATCACCTGTGCCCTAAGCCTTGCCGTTACGTAACCCTAACCCTAGCCCGGAACAGAAATCCACCACCAGCCCTACACCTTACCCTACACCGTAGCCTACTCCTGGCCCGTACGCTGGAACTGACCCATGCGTCAGCACGTAGCCTGACCCTCCCACGTTTCCGTACCCTCACCTGTGCCCTAATACTTGCCGTTCCCTAACCCTAACCCTAGCCCGGAACGGAAACCCACCACCAGGCCTACATCTTACCCTACGCCGTAGCCTCCTCCTGTCCCGTACCATGGCACTGACCTGTGCGTCAGCACGTAGCCTGACCCTCCCACGTTTCCAAACACTCACCTGTGCCCCAAGACTTGCCGTTCCCTAACCCTAACCCTAGCCCGGAATGGAAACCCACCACCAGCCCTACAACTTATGCCCAAGCCGTAGCCTACTCCTGGCCCGTACGCTGGCACTGACCCGTGCGTCAGCACTTAGCCTGACCCTCCAACGTTTCCGTACCCTCACCTGTACCCTAAGCCTTGCCGTTCCCTAACCCTAACCCTAGCTCTGAATGGAAACCCACCACCAGCCCTACACCTTACCCCCAAGCCGTAGCCTAATCCTGGCTGGTACGCTGGCACTGACCCGTGTGTCAGCACGTAGCCTGACCCTCCCACGTTTCCGTACCCTCTCCTGTGCCCTAAGCCTTGCCGTTCCCTAACCCTAACCCTAGCCCCGAACGGAAACCCACCACCAGCCCTACACCTTACCCTACGCCGTAGCCTACTCCTGGCCCGTACGCTGGCACTGACCCATGCGTCAGCACGTAGCCTGACCCTCCCACGTTTCTCTACCCTCACCTGTGCCCTAAGCCTTGCCGTTACCTAACCCTAACCCTAGCCCTGAACGGAAACCCACCACCAGCCCTACACCTTACCGTACGCCGTAGCCTACTCCTGGCCCATACGCTGGCACTGATCCGTGCGTCAGCACGTAGCCTGACCCTCCCACGTTTCCGTACCCTCACCTGTGCCCTAAGCCTTGCCGTTCCCTAACCCTAACCCTAGCTCGGAACGGAAATCCACCACCAGCCAAACACATTTTCCTACGCCGTAGCCTATTCCTGACCCGTACGCTGGCACTGACCCGTGCGTCAGCACGTAGCCTGACCCTCCCACATTTCCGTACCCTCACCTGTGCCGTAAGACTTGCCGTTCCCTAACCCTAACCCTAGCCCGGAGCGGAAACACACCACCAGGTCTACACCTTACCCCCAAGCCGTAGCCTACTCCTGGCCCGTACGCTGGCACTGACCCGTGCGTCAGCACGTAGCCTGACCCTCCCACATTTCCGTACCCTCACCTGTGCCGTAAGACTTGCCGTTCCCTAACCCTAACCATAGACCGGAAAGGAAAACCACCACCAGCCCTACCCCTTACCCTACGCCTTAGCGTACTCCTGGCCCGTACGCTGGCACTGACACGTGCGTCAGCACGTAGCCTGACCCTCCCACATTTCTGTACCGTCACCTGTGCCCTAAGCCTTGCCGTTACCTAACCCTAACCCTAGCCCAGAACGAAAACCCACCACCAGCCTTACACCTTACCGTACGCCGTAGCCTACTCCTGACCCATACGCTGGCACTGATCCGTGCGTCAGCACGTAGCCTGACCGTCCCACGTTTCCGTACCCTCACCTGTGCCCTAAGCCTTGCCGTTCCCTAACCCTAACCCTAGCCCGGAACGGAAACCCACCACCAGGCCTACACCTTACCCTACGCCGTAGCCTCCTCCTGTCCCGTACCATGGCACTGACATGTGCGCCAGCACGTAGCCTGACCCTCCCACGTTTCCATACACTCACCTGTGCCCTAAGCCTTGCCGTTCCCTAACCCTAACGCTAGCCCGGAATGGAAACCCACCACCAGCCCTACAACTTATGCCCAAGCCGTAGCCTACTCCTGGCCCGTACGCTGGCACTGACCCGTGCGTCAGCACTTAGCCTGTCCCTCCAACGTTTCCGTACCCTCACCTGTACCCTAAGCCTTGCCGTTCCCTAACCCTAACCCTAGCTCGGAACGGAAACCCACCACCAGCCCTACGCCTTACACCCAAGCCGTAGCCTACTCCTGGCCCGTACGCTGGCACTGACCCGTGTGTCAGCAGGTAGCCTGACCCTCCCACGTTTCCGTACCCTCACCTGTGCCGTAAGCCTTGCCGTTCCCTAACCCTAACCCTAGCCCCGAACGGAAACCCACCACCAGCCCTACACCTTACCCTACGCCGTAGCCTACTCCTGGCCCGTACGCTGGCACTGACCCGTGCGTCAGCACGTAGCCTGACCCTCCCACGTTTCTCTACCCTCACCTGTGCCCTAAGCCTTGCCGTTACCTAACCCTAACCCTAGCCCAGAACGGAAACCCACCACCAGCCCTACACCTTACCGTACGCCGTAGCCTACTCCTGGCCCATACGCTGGCACTGACCCATTCGTCAGCATGTAGCCTGACCCTCCCACGTTTCCGTACCCTCACCTGTGCCCTAAGACTTGCCGCTCCCTAACCCTAACCCTAGACCGGAAAGGAAAACCACCACCAGCCCTACCACTTACCCTACGCCTTAGCGTACTCCTGGCCCGTACGCTGGCACTGACACGTGCGTCAGCACGTAGCCTGACCCTCCCACATTTCTGTACCCTCACCTGTGCCCTAAGCCTTGCCGTTCCCTAACACTAACCCTAGCCCAGAACGAAAACCCACCACCAACCTTACACCTTACCGTACGCCGTACCCTACTCCTGGCCCTTACGCTGGAACTGACCCGTGCGTCAGCACGTAGCCTGACCCTCCCACGTTTCCGTACCCTCACCTGTGCCCTAAGCCTTGCCGTTCACTAACCCTAACCCTAGCTCGGAACGGAAATCCACCACCAGCCAAACACATTTCCCTACGCCGTAGCCTACTCCTGACCCGTACGCTGGCACTCACACGTGCATCAGCACGTAGCCTGACCCTCCCACATTTCCGTACCCTCACCTGTGCCATAAGACTTGCCGTTCCCTAACCCTAACCCTAGCCCGGAGCGGAAACACTCCACCAGCCCTACACCTTACCCCCAAGCCGTAGCCTACTCCTGGCCCGTACGCTGGCACTGACCCGTGCGTCAGCACGTAGCCTGACCCTCCCACGTTTCCGTACCCTCACCTGTGCCCTAAGCCTTGCCGTTCCCTAACCCTAACCCTAGCCCGAAACGGAAACCCAACACCAGCCCTACCCCTTACCCTACGCCTTAGCGTAATCATGGCCCGTACGCTGGCACTGACACGTGCGTCAGCACGTAGCCTGAGCCTCCCACATTTCCGTACACTCACCTGTGCCCTAAGACTTGCCATTCCCTAACCCTAACCCTAGCTCGGAACGAAAACCCACCACCAGCCCAACACATCTCCCTACGCTGTAGCCTACTCTTGGCCTGTATGCTGGCAGTGACACGTGCATCAGCACATAGCCTGACCCTCCCACGTTTCCGTACCCTCACCTGTGCCGTAAGACTTGCCGTTCCCTAACCCTAACCCTAGCCCGGAGCGGAAACACACCACCAGGTCTACACCTTACCCCCAAGCCGTAGCCTACTCCTGGCCCGTATGCTGGCACTGACCCGTGCGTCAGCATGTAGCCTGAACCTCCCACGTTTCCGTACCCTCACCTGTGCCCTAAACCTTGCCGCTCCCTAACCCTAACCATAGACCGGAAAGGAAAACCACCACCAGCCCTACCCCTTACCCTACGCCTTAGCGTACTCCTGGCCCGTACGCTGGCACTGACACGTGCGTCAGCACGTAGCCTGACCCTCCCACATTTCTGTACCGTCACCTGTGCCCTAAGCCTTGCCGTTACCTAACCCTAACCCTAGCCCAGAACGAAAACCCACCACCAGCCTTACACCTTACCGTACGCCGTAGCCTACTCCTGGCCCATACGCTGGCACTGATCCGTGCGTCAGCACGTAGCCTGACCGTCCCACGTTTCCGTACCCTCACCTGTGCCCTAAGCCTTGCCGTTCCCTAACCCTAACCCTAGCCCGGAACGGAAACCCACCACCAGGCCTACACCTTACCCTACGCCGTAGCCTCCTCCTGTCCCGTACCATGGCACTGACATGTGCGCCAGCACGTAGCCTGACCCTCCCACGTTTCCATACACTCACCTGTGCCCTAAGCCTTGCCGTTCCCTAACCCTAACGCTAGCCCGGAATGGAAACCCACCACCAGCCCTACAACTTATGCCCAAGCCGTAGCCTACTCCTGGCCCGTACGCTGGCACTGACCCGTGCGTCAGCACTTAGCCTGTCCCTCCAACGTTTCCGTAACCTCACCTGTACCCTAAGCCTTGCCGTTCCCTAACCCTAACCCTAGCTCGGAACGGAAACCCACCACCAGCCCTACGCCTTACACCCAAGCCGTAGCCTACTCCTGGCCCGTACGCTGGCACTGACCCGTGTGTCAGCAGGTAGCCTGACCCTCCCACGTTTCCGTACCCTCACCTGTGCCGTAAGCCTTGCCGTTCCCTAACCCTAACCCTAGCCCCGAACGGAAACCCACCACCAGCCCTACACCTTACCCTACGCCGTAGCCTACTCCTGGCCCGTACGCTGGCACTGACCCGTGCGTCAGCACGTAGCCTGACCCTCCCACGTTTCTCTACCCTCACCTGTGCCGTAAGCCTTGCCGTTACCTAACCCTAACCCTAGCCCAGAACGGAAACCCACCACCAGCCCTACACCTTACCGTACGCCGTAGCCTACTCCTGGCCCATACGCTGGCACTGACCCCTTCGTCAGCATGTAGCCTGACCCTCCCACGTTTCCGTACCCTCACCTGTGCCCTAAGACTTGCCGCTCCCTAACCCTAACCCTAGACCGGAAAGGAAAACCACCACCAGCCCTACCACTTACCCTACGCCTTAGCGTACTCCTGGCCCGTACGCTGGCACTGACACGTGCGTCAGCACGTAGCCTGACCCTCCCACATTTCTGTACCCTCACCTGTGCCCTAAGCCTTGCCGTTCCCTAACACTAACCCTAGCCCAGAACGAAAACCCACCACCAACCTTACACCTTACCGTACGCCGTACCCTACTCCTGGCCCTTACGCTGGAACTGACCCGTGCGTCAGCACGTAGCCTGACCCTCCCACGTTTCCGTACCCTCACCTGTGCCCTAAGCCTTGCCGTTCACTAACCCTAACCCTAGCTCGGAACGGAAATCCACCACCAGCCAAACACATTTCCCTACGCCGTAGCCTACTCCTGACCCGTACGCTGGCACTCACACGTGCATCAGCACGTAGCCTGACCCTCCCACATTTCCGTACCCTCACCTGTGCCATAAGACTTGCCGTTCCCTAACCCTAACCCTAGCCCGGAGCGGAAACACTCCACCAGCCCTACACCTTACCCCCAAGCCGTAGCCTACTCCTGGCCCGTACGCTGGCACTGACCCGTGCGTCAGCACGTAGCCTGACCCTCCCACGTTTCCGTACCCTCACCTGTGCCCTAAGCCTTGCCGTTCCCTAACCCTAACCCTAGCCCAGAACAGAAACCCACCACCAGCCCTACACCTTACCGTACACCGTAGCCTACTCCTGGCCCATACGCTGGCACTGACTCGTGCGTCAGCACGTAGCCTGACCCTCCCACGTTTCCGTACCCTCACCTGTGCCCTAAGCCTTGCCGTTCCCTAACCCTAACCCTAGCTCGGAACGGAAATCCACCACCAGCCAAACACATTTCCCTACGCCGTAGCCTATTCCTGACCCGTACGCTGGCACTGACCCGTGCGTCAGCACGTAGCCTGACCCTCCCACATTTCCGTACCCTCACCTGTGCCATAAGACTTCCCGTTCCCTAACCCTAACCCTAGCCCGGAGCAGAAACCCACCACCAGCCATACACCTTAACCCCAAGCCGTAGCCTACTCCTGGCCCGTATGCTGGCACTGACCCATGCGTCAGCACGTAGCCTGACCCTCCCACATTTCCATACCCTCACCTGTGCCCTAAGCCTTGCCGTTCCCTAACCCTAACCCTAGCCCGGAACGGGAAAACACCACCAGCCCTACACCTTACCCCCAAGCCGTAGCCTACTCCTGGCCCATACGCTGGCACTGACCCGTGCGTCAGCACGTAGCCTGACCCTCCCACGTTTCCATACAATCACCTGTGCCCTAAGCCTTGCCGTTACGTAACCCTAATCCTAGCCCGGAACAGAAATCCACCACCAGCCCTACACCTTACCCTACACCGTAGCCTACTCCTGGCCCGTACGCTGGAACTGACCCATGCGTCAGCACGTAGCCTGACCCTCCCACGTTTCCGTACCCTCACCTGTGCCCTAATCCTTGCCGTTCCCTAACCCTAACCCTAGCCCGGAACGGAAACCCACCACCAGGCCTACATCTTACCCTACGCCGTAGCCTCCTCCTGTCCCGTACCATGGCACTGACCTGTGCGTCAGCACGTAGCCTGACCCTCCCACGTTTCCAAACACTCACCTGTGCCCCAAGACTTGCCGTTCCCTAACCCTAACCCTAGCCCGGAATGGAAACCCACCACCAGCCCTACAACTTATGCCCAAGCCGTAGCCTAGTCCTGGCCCGTACGCTGGCACTGACCCGTGCGTCAGCACTTAGCTTGACCCTCCAACGTTTCCGTACCCTCACCTGTACCCTAAGCCTTGCCGTTCCCTAACCCTAACCCTAGCTCTGAATGGAAACCCACCACCAGCCCTACACCTTACCCCCAAGCCGTAGCCTAATCCTGGCTGGTACGCTGGCACTGACCTGTGTGTCAGCACGTAGCCTGACCCTCCCACGTTTCCGTACCCTCACCTGTGCCCTAAGCCTTGCCGTTCCCTAACCCTAACCCTAGCCCCGAACGGAAACCCACCACCAGCCCTACACCTTACCCTACGCCGTAGCCTACTCCTGGCCCGTACGCTGGCACTGACCCATGCGTCAGCACGTAGCCTGACCCTCCCACGTTTCTCTACCCTCACCTGTGCCCTAAGCCTTGCCGTTACCTAACCCTAACCCTAGCCCTGAACGGAAACCCACCACCAGCCCTACACCTTACCGTACGCCGTAGCCTACTCCTGGCCCATACGCTGGCACTGATCCGTGCGTCAGCACGTAGCCTGACCCTCCCACGTTTCCGTACCCTCACCTGTGCCCTAAGCCTTGCCGTTCCCTAACCCTAACCCTAGCTCGGAACGGAAATCCACCACCAGCGAAACACATTTTCCTACGCCGTAGCCTATTCCTGACCCGTACGCTGGCACTGACCCGTGCGTCAGCACGTAGCCTGACCCTCCCACATTTCCGTACCCTCACCTGTGCCGTAAGACTTGCCGTTCCCTAACCCTAACCCTAGCCCGGAGCGGAAACACACCACCAGGTCTACACCTTACCCCCAAGCCGTAGCCTACTCCTGGCCCGTATGCTGGCACTGACCCGTGCGTCAGCATGTAGCCTGAACCTCCCACGTTTCCGTACCCTCACCTGTGCCCTAAACCTTGCCGCTCCCTAACCCTAACCATAGACCGGAAAGGAAAACCACCACCAGCCCTACCCCTTACCCTACGCCTTAGCGTACTCCTGGCCCGTACGCTGGCACTGACACGTGCGTCAGCACGTAGCCTGACCCTCCCACATTTCTGTACCGTCACCTGTGCCCTAAGCCTTGCCGTTACCTAACCCTAACCCTAGCCCAGAACGAAAACCCACCACCAGCCTTACACCTTACCGTACGCCGTAGCCTACTCCTGGCCCATACGCTGGCACTGATCCGTGCGTCAGCACGTAGCCTGACCGTCCCACGTTTCCGTACCCTCACCTGTGCCCTAAGCCTTGCCGTTCCCTAACCCTAACCCTAGCCCGGAACGGAAACCCACCACCAGGCCTACACCTTACCCTACGCCGTAGCCTCCTCCTGTCCCGTACCATGGCACTGACATGTGCGCCAGCACGTAGCCTGACCCTCCCACGTTTCCATACACTCACCTGTGCCCTAAGCCTTGCCGTTCCCTAACCCTAACGCTAGCCCGGAATGGAAACCCACCACCAGCCCTACAACTTATGCCCAAGCCGTAGCCTACTCCTGGCCCGTACGCTGGCACTGACCCGTGCGTCAGCACTTAGCCTGTCCCTCCAACGTTTCCGTACCCTCACCTGTACCCTAAGCCTTGCCGTTCCCTAACCCTAACCCTAGCTCGGAACGGAAACCCACCACCAGCCCTACGCCTTACACCCAAGCCGTAGCCTACTCCTGGCCCGTACGCTGGCACTGACCCGTGTGTCAGCAGGTAGCCTGACCCTCCCACGTTTCCGTACCCTCACCTGTGCCGTAAGCCTTGCCGTTCCCTAACCCTAACCCTAGCCCCGAACGGAAACCCACCACCAGCCCTACACCTTACCCTACGCCGTAGCCTACTCCTGGCCCGTACGCTGGCACTGACCCGTGCGTCAGCACGTAGCCTGACCCTCCCACGTTTCTCTACCCTCACCTGTGCCCTAAGCCTTGCCGTTACCTAACCCTAACCCTAGCCCAGAACGGAAACCCACCACCAGCCCTACACCTTACCGTACGCCGTAGCCTACTCCTGGCCCATACGCTGGCACTGACCCCTTCGTCAGCATGTAGCCTGACCCTCCCACGTTTCCGTACCCTCACCTGTGCCCTAAGACTTGCCGCTCCCTAACCCTAACCCTAGACCGGAAAGGAAAACCACCACCAGCCCTACCACTTACCCTACGCCTTAGCGTACTCCTGGCCCGTACGCTGGCACTGACACGTGCGTCAGCACGTAGCCTGACCCTCCCACATTTCTGTACCCTCACCTGTGCCCTAAGCCTTGCCGTTCCCTAACACTAACCCTAGCCCAGAACGGAAACCCACCACCAACCCTACACCTTACCGTACGCCGTACCCTACTCCTGGCCCTTACGCTGGAACTGACCCGTGCGTCAGCACGTAGCCTGACCCTCCCACGTTTCCGTACCCTCACCTGTGCCCTAAGCCTTGCCGTTCACTAACCCTAACCCTAGCTCGGAACGGAAATCCACCACCAGCCAAACACATTTCCCTACGCCGTAGCCTACTCCTGACCCGTACGCTGGCACTCACACGTGCATCAGCACGTAGCCTGACCCTCCCACATTTCCGTACCCTCACCTGTGCCATAAGACTTGCCGTTCCCTAACCCTAACCCTAGCCCGGAGCGGAAACACTCCACCAGCCCTACACCTTATCCCCAAGCCGTAGCCTACTCCTGGCCCGTACGCTGGCACTGACCCGTGCGTCAGCACGTAGCCTGACCCTCCCACGTTTCCGTACCCTCACCTGTGCCCTAAGCCTTGCCGTTCCCTAACCCTAACCCTAGCCCTAAACGGAAACCCAACACCAGCCCTACCCCTTACCCTACGCCTTAGCGTAATCATGGCCCGTACGCTGGCACTGACACGTGCGTCAGCACGTAGCCTGAGCCTCCCACATTTCCGTACACTCACCTGTGCCCTAAGACTTGCCATTCCCTAACCCTAACCCTAGCTCGGAACGAAAACCCACCACCAGCCCAACACATCTCCCTACGCTGTAGCCTACTCTTGGCCTGTATGCTGGCAGTGACACGTGCATCAGCACATAGCCTGACCCTCCCACGTTTCCGTACCCTCACCTGTGCCGTAAGACTTGCCGTTCCCTAACCCTAACCCTAGCCCGGAGCGGAAACACACCACCAGGTCTACACCTTACCCCCAAGCCGTAGCCTACTCCTGGCCCGTATGCTGGCACTGACCCGTGCGTCAGCATGTAGCCTGAACCTCCCACGTTTCCGTACCCTCACCTGTGCCCTAAACCTTGCCGCTCCCTAACCCTAACCATAGACCGGAAAGGAAAACCACCACCAGCCCTACCCCTTACCCTACGCCTTAGCGTACTCCTGGCCCGTACGCTGGCACTGACACGTGCGTCAGCACGTAGCCTGACCCTCCCACATTTCTGTACCGTCACCTGTGCCCTAAGCCTTGCCGTTACCTAACCCTAACCCTAGCCCAGAACGAAAACCCACCACCAGCCTTACACCTTACCGTACGCCGTAGCCTACTCCTGGCCCATACGCTGGCACTGATCCGTGCGTCAGCACGTAGCCTGACCGTCCCACGTTTCCGTACCCTCACCTGTGCCCTAAGCCTTGCCGTTCCCTAACCCTAACCCTAGCCCGGAACGGAAACCCACCACCAGGCCTACACCTTACCCTACGCCGTAGCCTCCTCCTGTCCCGTACCATGGCACTGACATGTGCGCCAGCACGTAGCCTGACCCTCCCACGTTTCCATACACTCACCTGTGCCCTAAGCCTTGCCGTTCCCTAACCCTAACGCTAGCCCGGAATGGAAACCCACCACCAGCCCTACAACTTATGCCCAAGCCGTAGCCTACTCCTGGCCCGTACGCTGGCACTGACCCGTGCGTCAGCACTTAGCCTGTCCCTCCAACGTTTCCGTACCCTCACCTGTACCCTAAGCCTTGCCGTTCCCTAACCCTAACCCTAGCTCGGAACGGAAACCCACCACCAGCCCTACGCCTTACACCCAAGCCGTAGCCTACTCCTGGCCCGTACGCTGGCACTGACCCGTGTGTCAGCAGGTAGCCTGACCCTCCCACGTTTCCGTACCCTCACCTGTGCCATAAGCCTTGCCGTTCCCTAACCCTAACCCTAGCCCCGAACGGAAACCCACCACCAGCCCTACACCTTACCCTACGCCGTAGCCTACTCCTGGCCCGTACGCTGGCACTGACCCGTGCGTCAGCACGTAGCCTGACCCTCCCACGTTTCTCTACCCTCACCTGTGCCGTAAGCCTTGCCGTTACCTAACCCTAACCCTAGCGCAGAACGGAAACCCACCACCAGCCCTACACCTTACCGTACGCCGTAGCCTACTCCTGGCCCATACGCTGGCACTGACCCCTTCGTCAGCATGTAGCCTGACCCTCCCACGTTTCCGTACCCTCACCTGTGCCCTAAGACTTGCCGCTCCCTAACCCTAACCCTAGACCGGAAAGGAAAACCACCACCAGCCCTACCACTTACCCTACGCCTTAGCGTACTCCTGGCCCGTACGCTGGCACTGACACGTGCGTCAGCACGTAGCCTGACCCTCCCACATTTCTGTACCCTCACCTGTGCCCTAAGCCTTGCCGTTCCCTAAAACTAACCCTAGCCCAGAACGAAAACCCACCACCAACCTTACACCTTACCGTACGCCGTACCCTACTCCTGGCCCTTACGCTGGAACTGACCCGTGCGTCAGCACGTAGCCTGACCCTCCCACGTTTCCGTACCCTCACCTGTGCCCTAAGCCTTGCCGTTCACTAACCCTAACCCTAGCTCGGAACGGAAATCCACCACCAGCCAAACACATTTCCCTACGCCGTAGCCTACTCCTGACCCGTACGCTGGCACTCACACGTGCATCAGCACGTAGCCTGACCCTCCCACATTTCCGTACCCTCACCTGTGCCATAAGACTTGCCGTTCCCTAACCCTAACCCTAGCCCGGAGCGGAAACACTCCACCAGCCATACACCTTACCCCCAAGCCGTAGCCTACTCCTGGCCCGTACGCTGGCACTGACCCGTGCGTCAGCACGTAGCCTGACCCTCCCACGTTTCCGTACCCTCACCTGTGCCCTAAGCCTTGCCGTTCCCTAACCCTAACCCTAGCCCTAAACGGAAACCCAACACCAGCCCTACCCCTTACCCTACGCCTTAGCGTAATCATGGCCCGTACGCTGGCACTGACACGTTCGTCAGCACGTAGCCTGAGCCTCCCACATTTCCGTACACTCACCTGTGCCCTAAGACTTGCCATTCCCTAACCCTAACCCTAGCTCGGAACGAAAACCCACCACCAGCCCAACACATCTCCCTACGCTGTAGCCTACTCTTGGCCTGTATGCTGGCAGTGACACGTGCATCAGCACATAGCCTGACCCTCCCACGTTTCCGTACCCTCACCTGTGCCCTAAGCCTTGCCGTTCCCTAACCCTATCCCTACCCCGGAAAAGAAACCCTCTACCAGCCCTACACCTTACCTTGCGCCGTAGCCTACTCCTGGCCAGTACGCTGGCACTGACCCGTGCGTCAGCACGTAGCCTGACCCTCCCACGTTTCCGTACCCTCACCTGTGCCCTAAGCCTTGCCGTTACCTAACCCTAACCCTAGCCCGGAACGGAAACCCACCACCATCCCTACACCTTACCCTACGCCGTAGCCTACTCCTGGCCCGTACGCTGTCACTGACCCGTGTGTCAGCACGTAGCCTGACCCTCCCACGTTTCCGTACCCTCACCTGTGCCCTAAGCCTTGCCGTTCCCTAACCCTAACCCTAGCCCGGAACGGAAACCCACCACCATCCCTACCCCTTACCCTACACCGTAGCCTACTCCTGGCCCGTACGCTGGCACTGACCTGTGCGTCAGCATGTAGCCTGACCCTCCCACGTTTCTGTACACTCACATGTGCCCTACGACTTGCTGTTCCCTAACCCTAACCCTAGCTCGGAACGAAAACCCACCACCAGCCCAACACATCTCCGTACGCTGTAGCCTACTCCTGGCCTGTACGCTGGCAGTAACACGTGCATAAGGACATAGCCTGACCCTCCCACGTTTCCGTACCATCACCTGTGCCCTAAGCCTTGCCGTTCTCTAACCCTAACCCTAGCCCGGAAAGGAAACCCACCACCAGCCCTACACCTTACCCTACGCTGTAGCCTACAACTGGCCCGTAGGCTGGCAACGACCCGTGCGTCAGCACGTAGCCTGACCCTCCCACGTTTCCGTACCCTCACCTGTGCCCTAAGCTTTGCCGTTCCCTAACCCTAACACTAGCCCAGAACGGAAACCCACCACCAGCCCTACCCCTTACCCTACGCCGTAGCCTACTCCTGGCCCGTACGCTGGCACTGACCCGTGCGTCAGCACGTACCCTGACCCTCCCACTTTTCCGTACCCTCACCTGTGCCCTAAGCATTGCCGTTCCCCAACCCTAACCCTAGCCCCAAACGGAAACCCACCACCAGCCCTACACCTTACCCTACACCGTAGTCTACTCCTGGCCCGTACGCTGGCACTGACCCGTGCGTCAGCACGTAGCCTGACCCTCCCACATTTCCGTACCCTGACCTGTGCCCTAAGCCTTGCCGTTCCCTCACCCTAACACTAGCCCGGAACGGGAAAACACCACCAGCCCTACAACTTACCCCCAAGCCGTAGCCTACTCCTGGACCGTACGCTGGCACTGACCCATGCGTCAGCACGTAGCCTGACCCTCCCACGTTTCCATACAATCACCTGTGCCCTAAGCCTTGCCGTTACCTAACCCTAACCCTAGCCCAGAACAGAAATCCACCACCAGCCCTACACCTTATCATACGCCGTAGCCTACTCCTGGCCCGTACGCTGGAACTGACCCATGCGTCAGCACGTAGCCTGACCCTCCCACGTTTCCGTACCCTCACCTGTGCCCTAATCCTTGCCGTTCCCTAACCCTAACCCTAGCCCGGAACGGAAACCCACCACCAGGCCTACACCTTACCCTACGCCGTAGCCTACTCCTGGCCCGTACGCTGGAACTGACCCATTCATCAGCACATACTCTCACCCTCCCACGTTTCTGTACCCTCACCTGTGCCCTAAGCCTTGTCATTCCCTAAACCTAACCCTAGCCCTGAACGGAAACCCACCACCAGCCCTACGCCTTACCCCCAAGCCGTAGCCTACTCCTGGCCCGTACGCTGGCACTGACACGTGCGTCAGCACGTACCCTGACCCTCCCACTTTTCCGTACCCTCACCTGTGCCCTAAGCATTGCCGTTCCCCAAACCCTAACCCTAGCCCCAAACGGAAACCCACCACCAGCCCTACACCTTACCCTACACCGTAGTCTACTCCTGGCCCGTACGCTGGCACTGACCCGTGCGTCAGCACGTAGCCTGACCCTCCCACATTTCCGTACCCTGACCTGTGCCCTAAGCCTTGCCGTTCCCTCACCCTAACACTAGCCCGGAACGGGAAAACACCACCAGCCCTACAACTTACCCCCAAGCCGTAGCCTACTCCTGGACCGTACGCTGGCACTGACCCATGCGTCAGCACGTAGCCTGACCCTCCCACGTTTCCATACAATCACCTGTGCCCTAAGCCTTGCCGTTACCTAACCCTAACCCTAGCCCAGAACAGAAATCCACCACCAGCCCTACACCTTATCCTACGCCGTAGCCTACTCCTGGCCCGTACGCTGAAACTGACCCATGCGTCAGCACGTAGACTGACCCTCCCACGTTTCCGTACCCTCACCTGTGCCCTAATCCTTGCCGTTCCCTAACCCTAACCCTAGCCCGGAACGGAAACCCACCACCAGCCCTACAACTTACCCTACGCCGTTGCCTCCTCCTATCCCGTACCATGGCACTGACCTGTGCGTCAGCACGTAGCCTGACCCTCCCACGTTTCCATACACTCACCTGTGCCCTAAGCCTTGCCGTTCCCTAACCCTAACACTAGCCCGGAATGGAAACCCACCACCAGCCCTACAACTTATGCCCAAGCCGTAGCCTACTCCTGGCCCGTACGCTGGCACTGACCCGTGCGTCAGCACTTAGCCTGACCCTCCAACGTTTCCGTACCCTCACCTGTACCCTAAGCCTTGCCGTTCCCTAACCCTAACCCTAGCTCGGAACGGAAACCCACCACCAGCCCTACACCTTACCCCCAAGCCGTAGCCTACTCCTGGCCCGTACGCTGGCACTGACCCGTGTGTCAGCACGTAGCCTGACCCTCCCACGTTTCCGTACCCTCACCTGTGCCCTAAGCCTTGCCGTTCCCTAACCCTAACCCTAGCCCCGAATGGAAACCCACCACCAGCCCTACACCTTACCCTATGCCGTAGCCTACTCCTGGCCCGTACGCTGGAACTGACCCGTGCGTCAGCACGTAGCCTGACCCTCCCACGTTTCTCTACCCTCACCTGTGCCCTAAGCCTTGCCGTTACCTAACACTAACCCTAGCCCAGAACGGAAACCCACCAACAGCCCTACACCTTACCGTAAGCAGTAGCCTACTCCTGGCCCATACGCTAGCACTGACCCGTGTGTCAGCACGTAGCCTGACCCTCCCACGTTTCCGTACCCTCACCTGTGCCCTAAGCCTTGCCGTTCCCTAACCCTAACCCTAGCCCCGAACGGAAACCCACAACCAGCCCTACACCTTACCCTATGCCATAGCCTACTCCTGGCCCGTACGCTGTCACTGACCCGTGCGTCAGCACGTAGCCTGACCCTCCCACGTTTCTCTACCCTCACCTGTGCCCTAAGCCTTGCCGTTACCTAACACTAACCCTAGCCCAGAACGGAAACCCACCACCAGCCCCACACCTTACCGTACGCAGTAGCCTACTCCTGGCCCATACGCTAGCACTGACCCGTGCGTCAGCACGTAGCCTGACCCTCCCACGTTTCCGTAACCTCACCTGTGCCCTAAGCCTTGCCGTTCCCTAACCCTAACCCTAGCTCGGAACGGAAATCCACCACCAGCCAAACACATTTCCCTACGCCGTAGCCAATTCCTGACCCGTACGCTGGCATTGACCCGTGCGTCAGCACGTAGCCTGACCCTCCCACATTTCCGTACCCTCACCTGTGCCATAAGACTTGCCGTTCCCTAACCCTAACCCTAGCCCGGAGCGGAAACCCACCACCAGCCCTACACCTTAACCCCAAGACGTAGCTTACTCATGGCCCGTATGCTGGCACTGACCCGTGCGTCAGCACGTAGCCTGACCCTCCCACATTTCCGTACCCTCACCTGTGCCCTAAGCCTTGCCGTTCCCTAACCCTAACCCTAGCCCGGAACGGGAAAACACCACCAGCCCTACACCTTACCCCCAAGCCGTAGCCTACTCCTGGCCCGTACGCTGGCACTGACCCGTGCGTCAGCACGTAGCCTGACCCTCCCACGTTTCCATACAATCACCTGTGCCCTAAGCCTTGCCGTTACGTAACCCTAACCCTAGCCCGGAACAGAAATCCACCACCAGCCCTACACCTTACCCTACGCCGTAGCCTACTCTTGGCCCGTACGCTGGAACTGACCCATGCGTCAGCACGTAGCCTGACCCTCCCACGTTTCCGTACCCTCACCTGTGCCGTAATCCTTGCCGTTCCCTAACCCTAACCCTAGCCCGGAACGGAAACCCACCACCAGGCCTACACCTTACACTACGCCGTAGCCTCCTCCTGTCCCGTACCATGGCACTGACCTGTGCGTCAGCACGTAGCCTGACCCTCCCACGTTTCCATACACTCACCTGAGCCCTAAGCCTTGCCGTTCCCTAACCCTAACCCTAGCCCGGAATGGAAACCCACCACCAGCCCTACAACTTATGCCCAATCCGTAGCCTACTCCTGGCCCGTACGCTGGCACTGACCCGTGCGTCTGCACTTAGCCTGACCCTCCAACGTTTCCGTACGCTCACCTCTACCCTAAGCCTCGCCGTTCCCTAACCCTAACCCTAGCTCGGAACGGAAACCCACCACCAGCCCTACGCCTTACCCCCAAGCCGTAGCCTACTCCTGGCCCGTACGCTGGCACTGACCCGTGTGTCAGCACGTAGCCTGACCCTCCCACGTTTCCGTACCCTCACCTGTGCCCTAAGCCTTGCCGTTCCCTAACCCTAACCCTAGCCCCGAACGGAAACCCACCACCAGCCCTACACCTTACCCTACGCCGTAGCCTACTCCTGGCCCGTACTCTGGCACTGACCCGTGCGTCAGCACGTAGCCTGACCCTCCCACGTTTCCGTACCCTCACCTGTGCCCTAAGCCTTGCCGTTCCCTAACCCTAACCGTAGCTCGGAACGGAAATCCACCACCAGCCAAACACATTTTCCTACGCCGTAGCCTATTCCTGACCCGTACGCTGGCACTGACCCGTGCGTCAGCACGTAGCCTGACCCTCCCACATTTCCGTACCCTCACCTGTGCCGTAAGACTTGCCGTTCCCTAACCCTAACCCTAGCCCGGAGCGGAAACACACCACCAGGTCTACAACTTACCCCCAAGCCGTAGCCTACTCCTGGCCCGTATGCTGGCAATGACCCGTCCGTCAGCATGTAGCCTGAACCTCCCACGTTTCCGTACCCTCACCTGTGCCCTAAGCCTTGCCGCTCCCTAACCCTAACCCTAGACCGGAATGGAAAACCACCACCAGCCCTACCCCTTACCCTACGCCTTAGCGTACTCCTGGCCCGTACGCTGGCACTGACACGTGCGTCAGCACGTAGCCTAACCCTCCCACATTTCTGTACCCTCACCTGTGCCCTAAGCCTTGCCGTTCCCTAACCCTAACCCTAGCCCAGAACGAAAACCCACCACCAGCCTTACACCTTACCGTACGCCGTAGCCTACTCCTGGCCCATACGGTGGAACTGACCCGTGCGTCAGCACGTAGCCTGACCCTCCCACGTTTCCGTACCCTCACCTGTGCCCTAAGCCTTGCCGTTCCCTAACCCTAACCCTAGCTCGGAACCGAAATCCACCACCAGCCAAACAAATTTCCCTACGCCGTAGCCTACTCCTGGCCCGTACACTGGCACTGACCCGTGCGTCAGCACGTAGCCAGACCCTCTCACGTTTCCATACAATCACCTGTGCCCTAAGCCTTGCCGTTACGTAACCCTAACCCTAGCCCGGAACAGAAATCCACCACCAGCCCTACACCATACCCTACGCCGTAGCCTACTCCTGGCCCGTACGCTGGAACTGACCCATGCGTCAGCACGTAGCCTGACCCTCCCACGTTTCCGTACCCTCACCTGTGCCCTAATCCTTGCCGTTCCCTAACCCTAACCCTAGCCTGGAACGGAAACCCACCACCAGGCCTACACCTTACCCTACGCCGTAGCCTCCTCCTGTCCCGTACCATGGCACTGACCTGTGCGTCAGCACGTAGCCTGACCCTCCCACGTTTCCATATACTCACCTGTGCCCTAAGCCTTGCCGTTCCCTAACCCTAACACTAGCCCGGAATGGAAACACACCACCAGCCCTACAACTTATGCCCAAGCCGTAGCCTACTCCTGGCCCGTACGCTGGCACTGACCCGTGTGTCAGCACGTAGCCTGACCCTCCCACGTTTCCGTACCCTCACCTGTGCCCTAAGCCTTGCCGTTCCCTAACCCTAACCCTAGCCCCGAATGGAAACCCACCACCAGCCCTACACCTTACCCTATGCCGTAGCCTACTCCTGGCCCGTACGCTGGCACTGACCCGTGCGTCAGCACGTAGCCTGACCCTCCCACGTTTCTCTACCCTCACCTGTGCCCTAAGCCTTGCCGTTCACTAACCCTAACCCTAGCCCAGAACGGAAACCCACCACCAGCCCTACACCTTACCGTACGCCGTAGCCTACTCCTGGCCCATACGCTGGCACTGACTCGTGCGTCAGCACGTAGCCTGACCCTCCCACGTTTCCGTACCCTCACCTGTGCCCTAAGCCTTGCCGTTCCCTAACCCTAACCCTAGCTCGGAACGGAAATCCACCACCAGACAAACACATTTCCCTACGCCGTAGCCTATTCCTGACCCGTACGCTGGCACTGACCCGTGCGTCAGCACGTAGCCTGACCCTCCCCCATTTTCGTACCCTCACCTGTGCCATAAGACTTGCCGTGCCCTAACCCTAACCCTAGCCTGGAGCGGAAACACACCACCAGCCCTACACCTTACCCCCAAGCCGTAGCCTACTCCTGGCCCGTATGCTGGCACTGACCCGTGCGTCAGCATGTAGCCTGACCCTCCCACGTTTCCGTACCCTCACCTGTGCCCTAAGCCTTGCCGCTCCCTAACCCTAACCCTAGACCGGAATGGAAATCCACCACCAGCCCTACCCCTTACCCTACACCTTAGCGTACTCCTGGCCCGTACGCTGGCACTGACACGTGCGTCAGCACGTAGCCTGACCCTCCCACATTTCTGTACCCTCACCTGTGCCCTAAGCCTTGCAGTTCCCTAACCCTAACCCTAGCCCAGAACGAAAACCCACCACCAGCCTTACACCTTACCGTACGCCGTAGCCTACTCCTGGCCCATACGCTGGAACTGACCCGTGAGTCAGCACGTAGCCTGACCCTCCCACGTTTCCGTACCATCACCTGTGCCCTAAGCCTTGCCGTTCCCTAAGCCTAACCCTAGCTCGGAACGGATATCCACCACCAGCCAAACACATTTCCCTACGCCGTAGCCTCCTCCTGACCCGTACGCTGGCACTCACACGTGCGTCAGCACGTAGCCTGACCCTCCCACATTTCCGTACCCTCACCTGTGCCATAAGACTTGCCGTTCCCTAACCCTAACCATAGCCCGGAGCGGAAACACACCACCAGCCCTACACCTTACCCCCAAGCCGTAGCCTACTCCTGGCTCGTACGCTGGCACTGACCTGTGCGTCAGCACGTAGCCTGACCCTCCCACGTTTCCGTACCCTCACCTGTGCCCTAAGCCTTGCCGTTCCCTAACCCTAACCCTAGCCCGGAACGGAAACCCAACAACAGCCCTACCCCTTACCCTACACCTTAGCGTAATCATGGCCCGTACGCTGGCACTGACACGTGCGTCAGCACATAGCCTGAGCCTCCCACATTTCCATACACTCATCTGTGCCCTAAGACTTGCCGTTCCCTAACCCTAACCCTAGCTCGGAACGAAAACCCACCACCAGCCCACCACATCTCCCTACGCGGTAGCCTACTCCTGGCCTGTATGCTGGCAGTGACACGTGCATCAGCACATAGCCTGACCCTCCCACGTTTCCGTACCCTCACCTGTGCCCTAAGCCTTGCCGTTCTCTAACCCTAACCCTAGCCCGGAAAGGAAACCCACCACCAGCCCTACACATTACCCTACGCTGTAGCCTACAACTGGCCCGTAGGCTGGCAATGACCCGTGCGTCAGCACGTAGCCTGACCCGCCCACGTTTCCGTACCCTCACCTGTGCCCTAAGCTTTGCCGTTCCCTAACCCTAACCCTAGCCCAGAACGGAAACCCACCACCAGCCCTACCCCTTACCCTACACCGTAGCCTACTCCTGGCCCGTACGCTGGCACTGAACCGTGCATGAGCACGTAGCCTGACCCTCCCACTTTTCCGTACCCTCACCTGTGCCCTAAGCATTGCCGTTCCCCAACCCTAACCCTAGCCCGAAAAGGAAACCCACCACCAGCCCTACACCTTACCCTACACCGTAGTCTACTCCTGGCCCATACGCTGGCACTGACGCGTGCGTCAGCGCATAGCCTGACCCTCCCACATTTCCGTACCCTGACCTGTGCCATAAGACTTGCCGTTCCCTAACCCTAACCCTAGCCCGGAGCGGAAACCCACCACCAGCCCTACACCTTAACCCCAAGCCGTAGCCTACTCCTGGCCCGTATGCGGGCACTGACCCGTGCGTCAGCACGTAGCCTGACCCTCCCACATTTCCGTACCCTCACCTGTGCCCTAAGCCTTGCCGTTCCCTAACCCTAACCCTAGCACGGAACGGGAAAACACCACCAGCCCTACACCTTACCCCGAAGCCGTAGCCTACACCTGGCCCGTACGCTGGCACTGACCCGTGCGTCAGCACGTAGCCTAACCCTCCCACGTTTCCATACAATCACCTGTGCCCTAAGCCTTGCCGTTATGTAACCCTAACCCTAGCTCGGAACAGAAATCCACCACAAGCCCTACACCTTACCCTACGCCGTAGCCTAATCCTGGCCCGTACGCTGGAACTGACCCATGCGTCAGCACGTAGCCTGACCCTCCCACGTTTCCATACACTCACCTGTGCCCTAAGGCTTGCCGTTCCCTAACCCTAACCCTAGCCCGGAATGGAAACCCACCACCAGCCCTACAACTTATGCCCAAGCCGTAGCCTACTCCTGGCCCGTACGCTGTCACTGACCCGTGCGTCAGCACTTAGCCTGTCCCTCCAACGTTTCCGTACCCTCACCTGTACCCTAAGCCTTGCCGTTCCCTAACCCTAACCCTAGCTCGGAACGGAAACCCACCACCAGCCTTACGCCTTACCCCCAAGCCGTAGCCTACTCCTGGCCCATACGCTGGCACTGACCCGTGTGTCAGCAGGTAGCCTGACCCTCCCACGTTTCCGTACCCTCACCTGTAACCTAAGCCTTGCCGTTCCCTAACCCTAACCCTAGCCCCGAACGGAAACCCACCACCAGCCCTACACCTTACCCTACGCCGTAGCCTACTCCTGGCCCGTACGCTGGCACTGACCCGTGCGTCAGCACGTAGCCTGACCCTCCCACGTTTCTCTACCCTCACCTGTGCCCTAAGCCTTGCCGTTACCTAACCCTAACCCTAGCCCAGAACGGAAACCCACCACCAGCCCTACACCTTACCGTACGCCGTAGCCTACTCCTGGCCCATACGCTGGCACTGACCCGTGAGTCAGCACGTAGCCTGACCCTCCCACGTTTCCGTACCCTCACCTGTGCCCTAAGCCTTGCCGTTCCCTAACCCTAACCCTAGCTCGGAACGGAAATCCACCACCAGACAAACACATTTTCCTACGCCGTAGCCTATTCCTGACCCGTACGCTGGCACTGACCCGTGCGTCAGCACGTAGCCTGACCCTCCCACATTTCCGTATCCTCACCTGTGCCATAAGACTTGCCATTCCCTAACCCTAACCCTAGCCCGGAGCGGAAACACACCACAAGCCCTACAACTTACCCCCAAGCCGTAGCCTACTCCTGGCCCGTACGCTGGAACTGACCCGTGCGTCAGCACGTAGCCTGACCCTCCCACGTTTCCGTACCCTCACCTGTGCCCTAAGCCTTGCCGTTCACTAACCCTAACCCTAGCTCGGAACGGAAATCCACCACCAGCCAAACACATTTCCCTACGCCGTAGCCTACTCCTGACCCGTACGCTGGCACTCACACGTGCATCAGCACGTAGCCTGACCCTCCCACATTTCCGTACCCTCACCTGTGCCATAAGACTTGCCGTTCCCTACCCCTAACCCTAGCCCGGAGCGGAAACACTCCACCAGCCCTACACCTTACCCCCAAGCCGTAGCCTACTCCTGGCCCGTACGCTGGCACTGACCCGTGCGTCAGCACGTAGCCTGACCCTCCCAAGTTTCCGTACCCTCACCTGTGCCCTAAGCCTTGCCGTTCCCTAACCCTAACCCTAGCCCTAAACGGAAACCCAACACCAGCCCTACACCTTACCCTACGCCTTAGCGTAATCATGGCCCGTACGCTGGCACTGACACGTTCGTCAGCACGTAGCCTGAGCCTCCCACATTTCCGTACACTCACCTGTGCCCTAAGACTTGCCGTTCCCTAACCCTAACCCTAGCTCGGAACGAAAACCCACCACCAGCCCAACACATCTCCGTACGCTGTAGCCTACTCCTGGCCTGTACGCTGGCAGTAACACGTGCATAAGGACATAGCCTGACCCTCCCACGTTTCCGTACCATCACCTGTGCCCTAAGCCTTGCCGTTCTCTAACCCTAACCCTAGCCCGGAAAGGAAACCCACCACCAGCCCTACACCTTACCCTACGCTGTAGCCTACAACTGGCCCGTAGGCTGGCAACGACCCGTGCGTCAGCACGTAGCCTGACCCTCCCACGTTTCCGTACCCTCACCTGTGCCCTAAGCTTTGCCGTTCCCTAACCCTAACACTAGCCCAGAACGGAAACCCACCACCAGCCCTACCCCTTACCCTACGCCGTAGCCTACTCCTGGCCCGTACGCTGGCACTGACCCGTGCGTCAGCACGTACCCTGACCCTCCCACTTTTCCGTACCCTCACCTGTGCCCTAAGCATTGCCGTTCCCCAACCCTAACCCTAGCCCCAAATGGAAACCCACCACCAGCCCTACACCTTAACCTACACCGTAGTCTACTCCTGGCCCGTACGCTGGCACTGACCCGTGCGTCAGCACGTAGCCTGACCCTCCCACATTTCCGTACCCTGACCTGTGCCCTAAGCCTTGCCGTTCCCTCACCCTAACACTAGCCCGGAACGGGAAAACACCACCAGCCCTACAACTTACCCCCAAGCCGTAGCCTACTCCTGGACCGTACGCTGGCACTGACCCGTGCGTCAGCACGTAGCCTGACTCTCCCACGTTTCCATACAATCACCTGTGCCCTAAGCCTTGCCGTTACCTAACCCTAACCCTAGCCCAGAACAGAAATCCACCACCAGCCCTACACCTTATCCTACGCCGTAGCCTACTCCTGGCCCGTACGCTGGAACTGACCCATGCGTCAGCACGTAGCCTGACCCTCCCACGTTTCCGTACCCTCACCTGTGCCCTAATCCTTGCCGTTCCCTAACCCTAACCCTAGCCCGGAACGGAAACCCACCACCAGGCCTACACCTTACCCTACGCCGTAGCCTACTCCTGGCCCGTACGCTGGAACTGACCCATGCATCAGCACATACTCTCACCCTCCCACGTTTCTGTACCCTCACCTGTGCCCTAAGCCTTGTCATTCCCTAAACCTAACCCTGGCCCTGAACGGAAACCCACCACCAGCCCTACGCCTTACCCCCAAGCCGTAGCCTACTCCTGGCCCGTACGCTGGCACTGACACGTGCGTCAGCACGTACCCTGACCCTCCCACTTTTCCGTACCCTCACCTGTGCCCTAAGCATTGCCGTTCCCCAAACCCTAACCCTAGCCCCAAACGGAAACCCACCACCAGCCCTACACCTTACCCTACACCGTAGTCTACTCCTGGCCCGTACGCTGGCACTGACCCGTGCGTCAGCACGTAGCCTGACCCTCCCACATTTCCGTACCCTGACCTGTGCCCTAAGCCTTGCCGTTCCCTCACCCTAACACTAGCCCGGAACGGGAAAACACCACCAGCCCTACAACTTACCCCCAAGCCGTAGCCTACTCCTGGACCGTACGCTGGCACTGACCCATGCGTCAGCACGTAGCCTGACCCTCCCACGTTTCCATACAATCACCTGTGCCCTAAGCCTTGCCGTTACCTAACCCTAACCCTAGCCCAGAACAGAAATCCACCACCAGCCCTACACCTTATCCTACGCCGTAGCCTACTCCTGGCCCGTACGCTGAAACTGACCCATGCGTCAGCACGTAGCCTGACCCTCCCACGTTTCCGTACCCTCACCTGTGCCGTAATCCTTGCCGTTCCCTAACCCTAACCCTAGCCCGGAACGGAAACCCACCACCAGGCCTACACCTTACCCTACGCCGTTGCCTCCTCCTATCCCGTACCATGGCACTGACCTGTGCGTCAGCACGTAGCCTGACCCTCCCACGTTTCCATACACTCACCTGTGCCCTAAGCCTTGCCGTTCCCTAACCCTAACACTAGCCCGGAATGGAAACCCACCACCAGCCCTACAACTTATGCCCAAGCCGTAGCCTACTCCTGGCCCGTACGCTGGCACTGACCCGTGCGTCAGCACTTAGCCTGACCCTCCAACGTTTCCGTACCCTCACCTGTACCCTAAGCCTTGCCGTTCCCTAACCCTAACCCTAGCTCGGAACGGAAACCCACCACCAGCCCTACACCTTACCCCCAAGCCGTAGCCTACTCCTGGCCCGTACGCTGGCACTGACCCGTGTGTCAGCACGTAGCCTGACCCTCCCACGTTTCCGTACCCTCACCTGTGCCCTAAGCCTTGCCGTTCACTAACCCTAACACTAGCCCCGAATGGAAACCCACCACCAGCCCTACACCTTACCCTATGCCGTAGCCTACTCCTGGCCCGTACGCTGGCACTGACCCGTGCGTCAGCACGTAGCCTGACCCTCCCACGTTTCTCTACCCTCACCTGTGCCCTAAGCCTTGCCGTTACCTAACACTAACCCTAGCCCAGAACGGAAACCCACCACCAGCCCTACACCTTATCGTAAGCAGTAGCCTACTCCTGGCCCATACGCTAGCACTGACCCGTGCGTCAGCACGTAGCCTGACCCTCCCACGTTTCCGTACCCTCACCTGTGCCCTAAGCCTTGCCGTTCCCTAACCCTAACCCTAGCCCCGAACGGAAACCCACCACCAGCCCTACACCTTACCCTATGCCGTAGCCTACTCCTGGCCCGTACGCTGTCACTGACCCGTGCGTCAGCACGTAGCCTGACCCTCCCACGTTTCTCTACCCTCACCTGTGCCCTAAGCCTTGCCGTTACCTAACACTAACCCTAGCCCAGAACGGAAACCCACCACCAGCCCTACACCTTACCGTAATCAGTAGCCTACTCCTGGCCCATACGCTAGCACTGACCCGTGCGTCAGCACGTAGCCTGACCCTCCCACGTTTCCGTACCCTCACCTGTGCCCTAAGCCTTGCCGTTCCCTAACCCTAACCCTAGCTCGGAACGGAAATCCACCACCAGCCAAACACATTTCCCTACGCCGTAGCCAATTCCTGACCCGTACGCTGGCACTGACCCGTGCGTCAGCACGTAGCCTGACCCTCCCACATTTCCGTACCCTCACCTGTGCCATAAGACTTGCCGTTCCCTAACCCTAACCCTAGCCCGGAGCGGAAACCCACCACCAGCCCTACAACTTAACCCCAAGATGTAGCTTACTCATGGCCCGTATGCTGGCACTGACCCGTGCGTCAGCACGTAGCCTGACCCTCCCACATTTCCGTACCCTCACCTGTGCCCTAAGCCTTGCCGTTCCCTAACCCTAACCCTAGCCCGGAACGGGAAAACACCACCAGCCCTACACCTTACCCCCAAGCCGTAGCCTACTCCTGGCCCGTACGCTGGCACTGACCCGTGCGTCAGCACGTAGCCTGACCCTCCCACGTTTCCATACAATCACCTGTGCCCTAAGCCTTGCCGTTACGTAACCCTAACCCTAGCCCGGAACAGAAATCCACCACCAGCCCTACACCTTACCCTACGCCGTATCCTACTCCTGGCCCGTACGCTGGAACTGACCCATGCGTCAGCACGTAGCCTGACCCTCCCACGTTTCCGTACCCTCACCTGTGCCGTAATCCTTGCCGTTCCCTAACCCTAACCCTAGCCCGGAACAGAAACCCACCACCAGGCCTACACCTTACACTACGCCGTAGCCACCTCCTGTCCCGTACCATGGCACTGACCTGTGCGTCAGCACGTAGCCTGACCCTCCCACGTTTCCATACACTCACCTGAGCCCTAAGCCTTGCCGTTCCCTAACCCTAACCCTAGCCCGGAATGGAAACCCACCACCAGCCCTACAACTTATGCCCAATCCGTAGCCTACTCCTGGCCCGTACGCTGGCACTGACCCGTGCGTCTGCACTTAGCCTGACCCTCCAACGTTTCCGTACCCTCACCTGTACCCTAAGCCTTGCCGTTCCCTAACCCTAACCCTAGCTCTGAACGGAAACCCACCACCAGCCCTACGCCTTACCCCCAAGCCGTAGCCTACTCCTGGCCCGTACGCTGGCACTGACCCGTGTGTCAGCACGTAGCCTGACCCTCCCACGTTTCCGTACCCTCACCTGTGCCCTAAGCCTTGCCGTTCCCTAACCCTAACCCTAGCCCCGAACGGAAACCCACCACCAGCCCTACACATTACCCTACGCCGTAGCCTACTCCTGGCCCGTACGCTGGCACTGACCCGTGCGTCAGCACGTAGCCTGACCCTCCCACGTTTCTCTACCCTCACCTGTGCCCTAAGCCTTGCCGTTCCCTAACCCTAACCGTAGCTCGGAACGGAAATCCACCACCAGCCAAACACATTTTCCTACGCCGTAGCCTATTCCTGACCCGTACGCTGGCACTGCCCCGTGCGTCAGCACGTAGCCTGACCCTCCCACATTTCCGTACCCTCACCTGTGCCGTAAGACTTGCCGTTCCCTAACCCTAACCCTAGCCCGGAGCGGAAACACACCACCAGGTCTACAACTTACCCCCAAGCCGTAGCCTACTCCTGGCCCGTATCCTGGCACTGACCCGTCCGTCAGCATGTAGCCTGAACCTCCCACGTTTCCGTACCCTCACCTGTGCCCTAAGCCTTGCCGCTCCCTAACCCTAACCCTAGACCGGAATGGAAAACCACCACCAGCCCTACCCCTTACCCTACGCCTTAGCGTACTCCTGGCCCGTACGCTGGCACTGACACGTGCGTCAGCCCGTAGCCTGACCCTCCCACATTTCTGTACCCTCACCTGTGCCCTAAGCCTTGCCGTTCCCTAACCCTAACCCTAGCCCAGAACGAAAACCCACCACCAGCCTTACACCTTACCGTACGCCGTAGCCTACTCCTGGCCCATACGGTGGAACTGACCCGTGCGTCAGCACGTAGCCTGACCCTCCCACGTTTCCGTACCCTCACCTGTGCCCTAAGCCTTGCCGTTCCCTAACCCTAACCCTAGCTCGGAACCGAAATCCACCACCAGCCAAACAAATTTCCCTACGCCGTAGCCTACCCCTGGCCCGTACGCTGGCACTGACCCGTGCGTCAGCACGTAGCCAGACCCTCTCACGTTTCCATACAATCACCTGTGCCCTAAGCCTTGCCGTTACGTAACCCTAACCCTAGCCCGGAACAGATATCCACCACCAGCCCTACACCATACCCTACGCCGTAGCCTACTCCTGGCCCGTACGCTGGAACTGACCCATGCGTCAGCACGTAGCCTGACCCTCCCACGTTTCCGTACCCTCACCTGTGCCCTAATCCTTGCCGTTCCCTAACCCTAACCCTAGCCTGGAACGGAAACCCACCACCAGGCCTACACCTTACCCTACGCCGTAGCCTCCTCCTGTCCCGTACCATGGCACTGACCTGTGCGTCAGCACATAGCCTGACCCTCCCACGTTTCCATATACTCACCTGTGCCCTAAGCCTTGCCGTTCCCTAACCCTAACACTAGCCCGGAATGGAAACCCACCACCAGCCCTACAACTTATGCCCAAGCCGTAGCCTACTCCTGGCCCGTACGCTGGCACTGACCCGTGTGTCAGCACGTAGCCTGACCCTCCCACGTTTCCGTACCCTCACCTGTGCCCTAAGCCTTGCCGTTCCCTAACCCTAACCCTAGCCCCGAATGGAAACCCACCACCAGCCCTACATCTTACCCTATGCCGTAGCCTACTCCTGGCCCGTACGCTGGCACTGACACGTGCGTCAGCACGTAGCCTGACCCTCCCACGTTTCTCTACCCTCACCTGTGCCCTAAGCCTTGCCGTTCCCTAACCCTAACCCTAGCCCAGAACGGAAACCCACCACCAGCCCTACACCTTACCGTACGCCGTAGCCTACTCCTGGCCCATACGCTGGCACTGACTCGTGCGTCAGCACGTAGCCTGACCCTCCCACGTTTCCGTACCCTCACCTGTGCCCTAAGCCTTGCCGTTCCCTAACCCTAACCCTAGCTCGGAACGGAAATCCACCACCAGACAAACACATTTCCCTACGCCGTAGCCTATTCCTGACCCGTACGCTGGCACTGACCCGTGCGTCAGCACGTAGCCTGACCCTCCCCCATTTCCGTACCCTCACCTGTGCCATAAGACTTGCCGTTCCCTAACCCTAACCCTAGCCCGGAGCAGAAACCCACCACCAGCCATACACCTTAACCCCAAGCCGTAGCCTACTCCTGGCCCGTATGCTGGCACTGACCCGTGCGTCAGCACGTAGCCTGACCCTCCCACATTTCCATACCCTCACCTGTGCCCTAAGCCTTGCCGTTCCCTAACCCTAACCCTAGCACGGAACGGGAAAACACCACCAGCCCTACACCTTACCCCCAAGCCGTAGCCTACTCCTGGCCCGTACGCTGGCACTGACCCGTGCGTCAGCACGTAGCCTGACCCTCCCACGTTTCCATACAATCACCTGTGCCCTAAGCCTTGCCGTTTCGTAACCCTAACCCTAGCCCGGAACAGAAATCCACCACCAGCCCTACACTTTACCCTACACCGTAGCCTACTCCTGGCCCGTACGCTGGAACTGACCCATGCGTCAGCACGTAGCCTGACCCTCCCACGTTTCCGTACCCTCACCTGTGCCCTAATCCTTGCCGTTCCCTAACCCTAACCCTAGCCCGGAACGGAAAACCACCACCAGGCCTACACCTTACCCTACGCCGTAGCCTCCTCCTGTCCCGTACCATGGCACTGACCTGTGCGTCAGCACGTAGCCTGACCCTCCCACGTTTCCAAACACTCACCTGTGCCCCAAGCCTTGCCGTTCCCTAACCCTAACCCTAGCCCGGAATCGAAACCCACCACCAGCCCTACAACTTATGCCCAAGCCGTAGCCTACTCCTGGCCCGTACGCTGGCACTGACCCGTGCGTCAGCACTTAGCCTGACCCTCCAACGTTTCCGTACCCTCACCTGTACCCTAAGCCTTGCCGTTCCCTAACCCTAACCCTAGCTCTGAACGGAAACCCACCACCAGCCCTACATCTTACCCCCAAGCCGTAGCCTAATCCTGGCCCGTACTCTGGCACTGACCCGTGTGTCAGCACGTAGCCTGACCCTCCCACGTTTCCGTACCCTCACCTGTGCCCTAAGCCTTGCCGTTCCCTAACCCTAACCCTAGCCCGGAACGGAAACCCACCACCAGCCCTACACCTTACCCTACGCCGTAGCCTACTCCTGGCCCGTACGCTGGCACTGACCCATGCGTCAGCACGTAGCCTGACCCTCCCACGTTTCTCTACCCTCACCTGTGCCCTAAGCCTTGCCGTTACCTAACCCTAACCCTAGCCCAGAACGGAAACCCACCACCAGCCCTACACCTTACCCTACGCCGTAGCCTCCTCCTGTCCCGTACCATGGCACTGAACTGTGCCTCAGCACGTAGCCTGACCCTCCCACGTTTCCATACACTCACCTGTGCCCTAAGCCTTGCTGTTCCCTAACCCTAACACTAGCCCGGAATGGAAACCCACCACCAGCCCTACAACTTATGCCCAAGCCGTAGCCTACTCCTGGCCCGTACGCTGGCACTGACCCGTGTGTCAGCACGTAGCCTGACCCTCCCACGTTTCCGTACCCTCACCTGTGCCCTAAGCCTTGCCGTTCCCTAACCCTAACCCTAGCCCCGAATGGAAACCCACCACCAGCCCTACACCTTACCCTATGCCGTAGCCTACTCCTGGCCCGTACGCTGGCACTGACCCGTGCTTCAGCACGTAGCCTGACCCTCCCACGTTTCTCTACCCTCACCTGTGCCCTAAGCCTTGCCGTTCCCTAACCCTAACCCTAGCCCAGAACGGAAACCCAACACCAGCCCTACACCTTACCGTACGCCGTAGCCTACTCCTGGCCCATACGCTGGCACTGACTCGTGCGTCAGCACGTAGCCTGACCCTCCCACGTTTCCGTACCCTCACCTGTGCCCTAAGCCTTGCCGTTCCCTAACCCTAACCCTAGCTCGGAACGGAAATCCACCACCAGACAAACACATTTCCCTACGCCGTAGCCTATTCCTGACCCGTACGCTGGCACTGACCCGTGCGTCAGCACGTAGCCTGACCCTCCCACATTTCCGTACCCTCACCTGTGCCATAAGACTTCCCGTTCCCTAACCCTAACCCTAGCCTGGAGCAGAAACCCACCACCAGCCATACACCTTAACCCCAAGCCGTAGCCTACTCCTGGCCCGTATGCTGGCACTGACCCGTGCGTCAGCACGTAGCCTGACCCTCCCACATTTCCATACCCTCACCTGTGCCCTAAGCCTTGCCGTTACGTAACCCTAACCCTAGCCCGGAACAGAAATCCACCACCAGCCCTACACCTTACCCTACACCGTAGCCTACTCCTGGCCCGTACGCTGGAACTGACCCATGCGTCAGCACGTAGCCTGACCCTCCCACGTTTCCGTACCCTCACCTGTGCCCTAATCCTTGCCGTTCCCTAACCCTAACCCTAGCCCGGAACGGAAACCCACCACCAGGCCTACACCTTACCCTACGCCGTAGCCTACTCCTGGCCCGTACGCTGGAACTGACCCATGCATCAGCACATACTCTCACACTCCCACGTTGCTGTACCCTCACCTGTGCCCTAAGCCTTGTCATTCCCTAAACCTAACCCTAGCCCTGAACGGAAACCCACCACCAGCCCTACGCCTTACCCCCAAGCCGTAGCCTACTCCTGGCCCGTACGCTGGCACTGACACGTGCGTCAGCACGTACCCTGACCCTCCCACTTTTCCGTACCCTCACCTGTGCCCTAAGCATTGCCGTTCCCCAAACCCTAACCCTAGCCCCAAACGGAAACCCACCACCAGCCCTACACCTTACCCTACACCGTAGTCTACTCCTGGCCCGTACGCTGGCACTGACCCGTGCGTCAGCACGTAGCCTGACCCTCCCACATTTCCGTACCCAGACCTGTGCCCTAAGCCTTGCCGTTCCCTCACCCTAACACTAGCCCGGAACGGGAAAACACCACCAGCCCTACAACTTACCCCCAAGCCGTAGCCTACTCCTGGACCGTACGCTGGCACTGACCCATGCGTCAGCACGTAGCCTGACCCTCCCACGTTTCCATACAATCACCTGTGCCCTAAGCCTTGCCGTTACCTAACCCTAACCCTAGCCCAGAACAGAAATCCACCACCAGCCCTACACCTTATCCTACGCCGTAGCCTACTCCTGGCCTGTACGCTGAAACTGACCCATGCGTCAGCACGTAGCCTGACCCTCCCACGTTTCCGTACCCTCACCTGTGCCGTAATCCTTGCCGTTCCCTAACCCTAACCCTAGCCCGGAACGGAAACCCACCACCAGGCCTACACCTTACCCTACGCCGTTGCCTCCTCCTATCCCGTACCATGGCACTGACCTGTGCGTCAGCACGTAGCCTGACCCTCCCACGTTTCCATACACTCACCTGTGCCCTAAGCCTTGCCGTTCCCTAACCCTAACACTAGCCCGGAATGGAAACCCACCACCAGCCCTACAACTTATGCCCAAGCCGTAGCCTACTCCTGGCCCGTACGCTGGCACTGACCCGTGCGTCAGCACTTAGCCTGACCCTCCAACGTTTCCGTACCCTCACCTGTACCCTAAGCCTTGCCGTTCCCTAACCCTAACCCTAGCTCGGAACGGAAACCCACCACCAGCCCTACACCTTACCCCCAAGCCGTAGCCTACTCCTGGCCCGTACGCTGGCACTGACCCGTGTGTCAGCACGTAGCCTGACCCTCCCACGTTTCCGTACCCTCACCTGTGCCCTAAGCCTTGCCGTTCCCTAACCCTAACCCTAGCCCCGAATGGAAACCCACCACCAGCCCTACACCTTACCCTATGCCGTAGCCTACTCCTGGCCCGTACGCTGGCACTGACCCATGCGTCAGCACGTAGCCTGACCCTCCCACGTTTCTCTACCCTCACCTGTGCCCTAAGCCTTGCCGTTACCTAACACTAACCCTAGCCCAGAACGGAAACCCACCACCAGCCCTACACCTTATCGTAAGCAGTAGCCTACTCCTGGCCCATACGCTAGCACTGACCCGTGCGTCAGCACGTAGCCTGACCCTCCCACGTTTCCGTACCCTCACCTGTGCCCTAAGCCTTGCCGTTCCCTAACCCTAACCCTAGCCCCGAACGGAAACCCACCACCAGCCCTACACCTTACCCTATGCCGTAGCCTACTCCTGGCCCGTACGCTGTCACTGACCCGTGCGTCAGCACGTAGCCTGACCCTCCCACGTTTCTCTACCCTCACCTGTGCCCTAAGCCTTGCCGTTACCTAACACTAACCCTAGCCCAGAACGGAAACCCACCACCAGCCCTACACCTTACCGTAATCAGTAGCCTACTCCTGGCCCATACGCTAGCACTGACCCGTGCGTCAGCACGTAGCCTGACCCTCCCACGTTTCCGTACCCTCACCTGTGCCCTAAGCCTTGCCGTTCCCTAACCCTAACCCTAGCTCGGAACGGAAATCCACCACCAGCCAAACACATTTGCCTACGCCGTAGCCAATTCCTGACCCATACGCTGGCACTCACCCGTGCGTCAGCACGTAGCCTGACCCTCCCACATTTCCGTACCCTCACCTGTGCCATAAGACTTGCCGTTCCCTAACCCTAACCCTAGCCCGGAGCGGAAACCCACCACCAGCCCTACAACTTAACCCCAAGACGTAGCTTACTCATGGCCCGTATGCTGGCACTGACCCGTGCGTCAGCACGTAGCCTGACCCTCCCACATTTCCGTACCCTCACCTGTGCCCTAAGCCTTGCCGTTCCCTAACCCTAACCCTAGCCCGGAACGGGAAAACACCACCAGCCCTACACCTTACCCCCAAGCCGTAGCCTACTCCTGGCCCGTACGCTGGCACTGACCCGTGCGTCAGCACGTAGCCTGACCCTCCCACGTTTCCATACAATCACCTGTGCCCTAAGCCTTGCCGTTACGTAACCCTAACCCTAGCCCGGAACAGAAATCCACCACCAGCCCTACACCTTACCCTACGCCGTAGCCTACTCCTGGCCCGTACGCTGGAACTGACCCATGCGTCAGCACGTAGCCTGACCCTCCCACGTTTCCGTACCCTCACCTGTGCCGTAATCCTTGCCGTTCCCTAACCCTAACCCTAGCCCGGAACAGAAACCCACCACCAGGCCTACACCTTACACTACGCCGTAGCCACCTCCTGTCCCGTACCATGGCACTGACCTGTGCGTCAGCACGTAGCCTGACCCTCCCACGTTTCCATACACTCACCTGAGCCCTAAGCCTTGCCGTTCCCTAACCCTAACCCTAGCCCGGAATGGAAACCCACCACCAGCCCTACAACTTATGCCCAATCCGTAGCCTACTCCTGGCCCGTACGCTGGCACTGACCCGTGCGTCTGCACTTAGCCTGACCCTCCAACGTTTCCGTACCCTCACCTGTACCCTAAGCCTTGCCGTTCCCTAACCCTAACCCTAGCTCTGAACGGAAACCCACCACCAGCCCTACGCCTTACCCCCAAGCCGTAGCCTACTCCTGGCCCGTACGCTGGCACTGACCCGTGTGTCAGCACGTAGCCTGACCCTCCCACGTTTCCGTACCCTCACCTGTGCCCTAAGCCTTGCCGTTCCCTAACCCTAACCCTAGCCCCGAACGGAAACCCACCACCAGCCCTACACATTACACTACGCCGTAGCCTACTCCTGGCCCGTACGCTGGCACTGACCCGTGCGTCAGCACGTAGCCTGACCCTCCCACGTTTCTCTACCCTCACCTGTGCCCTAAGCCTTGCCGTTCCCTAACCCTAACCGTAGCTCGGAACGGAAATCCACCACCAGCCAAACACATTTTCCTACGCCGTAGCCTATTCCTGACCCGTACGCTGGCACTGCCCCGTGCGTCAGCACGTAGCCTGACCCTCCCACATTTCCGTACCCTCACCTGTGCCGTAAGACTTGCCGTTCCCTAACCCTAACCCTAGCCCGGAGCGGAAACACACCACCAGGTCTACAACTTACCCCCAAGCCGTAGCCTACTCCTGGCCCGTATCCTGGCACTGACCCGTCCGTCAGCATGTAGCCTGAACCTCCCACGTTTCCGTACCCTCACCTGTGCCCTAAGCCTTGCCGCTCCCTAACCCTAACCCTAGACCGGAATGGAAAACCACCACCAGCCCTACCCCTTACCCTACGCCTTAGCGTACTCCTGGCCCGTACGCTTGCACTGACACGTGCATCAGCCCGTAGCCTGACCCTCCCACATTTCTGTACCCTCACCTGTGCCCTAAGCCTTGCCGTTCCCTAACCCTAACCCTAGCCCAGAACGAAAACCCACCACCAGCCTTACACCTTACCGTACGCCGTAGCCTACTCCTGGCCCATACGGTGGAACTGACCCGTGCGTCAGCACGTAGCCTGACCCTCCCACGTTTCCGTACCCTCACCTGTGCCCTAAGCCTTACCGTTCCCTAACCCTAACCCTAGCTCGGAACCGAAATCCACCACCAGCCAAACAAATTTCCCTACGCCGTAGCCTACCCCTGGCCCGTACGCTGGCACTGACCCGTGCGTCAGCACGTAGCCAGACCCTCTCACGTTTCCATACAATCACCTGTGCCCTAAGCCTTGCCGTTACGTAACCCTAACCCTAGCCCGGAACAGATATCCACCACCAGCCCTACACCATACCCTACGCCGTAGCCTACTCCTGGCCCGTACGCTGGAACTGACCCATGCGTCAGCACGTAGCCTGACCCTCCCACGTTTCCGTACCCTCACCTGTGCCCTAATCCTTGCCGTTCCCTAACCCTAACCCTAGCCCGGAACGGAAAACCACCACCAGGCCTACACCTTACCCTACGCCGTAGCCTCCTCCTGTCCCGTACCATGGCACTGACCTGTGCGTCAGCACGTAGCCTGACCCTCCCACGTTTCCAAACACTCACCTGTGCCCCAAGCCTTGCCGTTCCCTAACCCTAACCCTAGCCCGGAATGGAAACCCACCACCAGCTCTACACCTTACCGTACGCCGTAGCCTACTCCTGGCCCATACGCTGGCACTGATCCGTGCGTCAGCACGTAGCCTAACCCTCCCACGTTTCCGTACCCTCACCTGTGCCCTAAGCCTTGCCGTTCCCTAACCCTAACCCTAGCTCGGAACGGAAATCCACCACCAGCCAAACACATTTTCCTACGCCGTAGCCTATTCCTGACCCGTACGCTGGCACTGACCCGTGCGTCAGCACGTAGCCTGACCCTCCCACATTTCCGTACCCTCACCTGTGCCGTAAGACTTGCCGTTCCCTAACCCTAACCCTAGCCCGGAGCGGAAACACACCACCAGGTCTACACCTTACCCCCAAGCCGTAGCCTACTCCTGGCCCGTATTCTGGCACTGACCCGTCCGTCAGCATGTAGCCTGAACCTCCCACGTTTCCGTACCCTCACCTGTGCCCTAAACCTTGCCGCTCCCTAACCCTAACCATAGACCGGAAAGGAAAACCACCACCAGCCCTACCCCTTACCCTACGCCTTAGCGTACTCCTGGCCCGTACGCTGGCACTGACACGTGCGTCAGCACGTAGCCTGACCCTCCCACATTTCTGTACCGTCACCTGTGCCCTAAGCCTTGCCGTTACCTAACCCTAACCCTAGCCCAGAACGAAAACCCACCACCAGCCTTACACCTTACCGTACGCCGTAGCCTACTCCTGGCCCATACGGTGGAACTGACCCGTGCGTCAGCACGTAGCCTGACCCTCCGACGTTTCCGTACCATCACCTGTGCCCTAAGCCTTGCCGTTCCCTAACCCTAACCCTAGCCCGGAACGGAAACCCACCACCAGGCCTACACCTTACCCTACGCCGTAGCCTCCTCCTGTCCCGTACCATGGCACTGACATGTGCGCCAGCACGTAGCCTGACCCTCCCACGTTTCCATACACTCACCTGTGCCCTAAGCCTTGCCGTTCCCTAACCCTAACCCTAGCCCGGAATGGAAACCCACCACAAGCCCTACAACTTATGCCCAAGCCGTTGCCTACTCCTGGCCCGTACGCTGGCACTGACCCGTGCGTCAGCACTTAGCCTGACCCTCCAACGTTTCCGTACCCTCACCTGTACCCTAAGCCTTGCCGTTCCCTAACCCTAACCCTAGCTCGGAACGGAAACCCACCACCAGCCCTACACCTTACCCCCAAGCCGTAGCCTACTCCTGGCCCGTACGCTGGCACTGACCCGTGCGTCAGCACGTAGCCTGACCCTCCCACGTTTCTCTACCCTCGCCTGTGCCCTAAGCCTTGCCGTTACCTAACCCTAACCCTAGCCCAGAACGGAAACCCACCACCAGCCCTACACCTTACCGTACGCCGTAGCCTACTCCTGGCCCATACGCTGGCACTGACCCGTGTGTCAGCACGTAGCCTGACCCTCCCACGTTTCCGTACCCTCACCTGTGCCCTAAGCCTTGCCGTTCCCTAACCCTAACCCTAGCTCAGAACGGAAATCCACCACCAGACAAACACATGTTCCTACGCCGTAGCCTATTCCTGACCCGTACGCTGGCACTGACCCGTGCGTCAGCACGTAACCTGACCCTCCCACATTTCCGTACCCTCACCTGTGCCATAAGACTTGCCGTTCCCTAACCCTAACCCTAGCCCGGAGCGGAAACACACCACCAGCCCTACACCTTACCCCCAAGCCGTAGCCTACTCCTGGCCCGTATGCTGGCACTGACCCGTGCGTCAGCATGAAGCCTGACCCTCCCACGTTTCCGTACCCTCACCTGTGCCCTAAGCCTTGCCGCTCCCTAACCCTAACCCTAGACCGGAATGGAAATCCACCACCAGCCCTACCCCTTACCGTACGCCTTAGCGTACTCCTGGCCCGTACGCTGGCACTGACACGTGCGTCAGCACGTAGCCTGACCCTCCCACATTTCTGTACCCTCACCTGTGCCCTAAGCCTTGCCGTTCCCTAACCCTAACCCTAGCCCAGAACGAAAACCCACCACCAGCCTTACACCTTACCGTACGCCGTAGCCTACTCCTGGCCCATACGCTGGAACTGACCCGTGCGTCAGCACGTAGCCTGACCCTCCCACGTTTCCGTACCATCACCTGTGCCCTAAGCCTTGCCGTTCCCTAACCCTAACCCTAGCTCGGAACGGAAATCCACCACCAGCCAAACATATTTCCCTACGCCGTAGCCTACTCCTGAACCGTACGCTGGCACTCACACGTGCGTCAGCACGTAGCCTGACCCTCCCACATTTCCGTACCCTCACCTGTGCCCTAAGCCTTGCCGTTCCCTAACCCTAACCCTAGCCCGGAACGCAAACCCAACACCAGCCCTACCCCTTACCCTACACCTTAGCGTACTCCTGGCCCGTACACTGGCACTGACACATGCGTCAGCATGTAGCCTGACCCTCCCACGTTTCTGTACACTCACCTGTGCCCTACGACTTGCCGTTCCCTAACCCTAACCCTAGCTCGGAACGAAAACCCACCACCAGCCCAACACATCTCCCTACGCTGTAGCCTACTCCTGGCCTGTACGCTGGCAGTGACACGTGCATCAGCACATAGCCTGACCCTCCCACGTTTCCGTAACCTCACCTGTGCCCTAAGCCTTGCCGTTCCCTAACCCTCACCCTAGCTCGGAACGGAAATCCACCACCAGACAAACACATTTCCCTACGCCGTAGCCAATTCCTGACCCGTACGCTGGCACTGACCCGTGCGTCAGCACGTAGCCTGACCCTCCCCCATTTCCGTACCCTCACCTGTGCCATAAGACTTGCCGTTCCCTAACCCTAACCCTAGCCCGGAGCAGAAACCCACCACCAGCCATACACCTTAACCCCAAGCCGTAGCCTACTCCTGGCCCGTATGCTGGCACTGACCCGTGCGTCAGCACGTAGCCTGACCCTCCCACATTTCCATACCCTCACCTGTGCCCTAAGCCTTGCCGTTCCCTAACCCTAACCCTAGCCCGGAACGGGAAAACACCACCAGCCCTACACCTTACCCCCAAGCCGTAGCCTACTCCTGGCCCGTACGCTGGCACTGACCCGTGCGTCAGCACGTAGCCTGACCCTCCCACGTTTCCATACAATCACCTGTGCCCTAAGCCTTGCCGTTACGTAACCCTAACCCTAGCCCGGAACAGAAATCCACCACCAGCCCTACACCTTACCCTACACCGTAGCCTACTCCTGGCCCGTACGCTGGAACTGACCCATGCGTCAGCACGTAGCCTGACCCTCCCACGTTTCCGTACCCTCACCTGTGCCCTAATCCTTGCCGTTCCCTAACCCTAACCCTAGCCCGGAACGGAAACCCACCACCAGGCCTACACCTTACCCTACGCCTTAGCCTCCTCCTGTCCCGTACCATGGCACTGACCTGTGCGTCAGCACGTAGCCTGACCCTCCCACGTTTCCAAACACTCACCTGTGCCCCAAGCCTTGCCGTTCCCTAACCCTAACCCTAGCCCGGAATGGAAACCCACCACCAGCCCTACAACTTATGCCCAAGCCGTAGCCTACTCCTGGCCCGTACGCTGGCACTGACCCGTGTGTCAGCACGTAGCCTGACCCTCCCACGTTTCCGTACCCTCACCTGTGCCCTAAGCCTTGCCGTTCCCTAACCCTAACCCTAGCCCCGAATGGAAACCCACCACCAGCCCTACACCTTACCCTATGCCATAGCCTACTCCTGGCCCGTACGCTGGCACTGACCCGTGCGTCAGCACGTAGCCTGACCCTCCCACGTTTCTCTACCCTCACCTGTGCCCTAAGCCTTGCCGTTCCCTAACCCTAACCCTAGCCCAGAACGGAAACCCACCACCAGCCCTACACCTTACCGTACGCCGTAGCCTACTCCTGGCCCATACGCTGGCACTGACTCGTGCGTCAGCACGTAGCCTGACCCTCCCACGTTTCCGTACCCTCACCTGTGCCCTAAGCCTTGCCGTTCCCTAACCCTAACCCTAGCTCGGAACGGAAATCCACCACCAGCCAAACACATTTCCCTACGCCGTAGCCTATTCCTGACCCGTACGCTGGCACTGACCCATGCGTCAGCACGTAGCCTGACCCTCCCACATTTCCGTACCCACACCTGTGCAATAAGACTTCCCGTTCCCTAACCCTAACCCTAGCCCGGAGCAGAAACCCACCACCAGCCATACACCTTAACCCCAAGCCGTAGCCTACTCCTGGCCCGTATGCTGGCACTGACCCGTGCGTCAGCACGTAGCCTGACCCTCCCACATTTCCATACCCTCACCTGTGCCCTAAGCCGTGCCGTTCCCTAACCCTAACCCTAGCCCGGAACGGGAAAACACCACCAGCCCTACACCTTACCCCCAAGCCGTAGCCTACTCCTGGCCCGTACGCTGGCACTGACCCGTGCGTCAGCACGTAGCCTGACCCTCCCACGTTTCCATACAATCCCCTGTGCCCTAAGCCTTGCCGTTACGTAACCCTAACCCTAGCCCGGAACAGAAATCCACCACCAGCCCTACACCTTACCCTACACCGTAGCCTACTCCTGGCCCGTACGCTGGAACTGACCCATGCGTCAGCACGTAGCCTGACCCTCCCACGTTTCCGTACCCTCACCTGTGCCCTAATCCTTGCCGTTCCCTAACCCTAACCCTAGCCCGGAACGGAAACCCACCACCAGGCCTACATCTTACCCTACGCCGTAGCCTCCTCCTGTCCCGTACCATGGCACTGACCTGTGCGTCAGCACGTAGCCTGACCCTCCCACGTTTCCAAACACTCACCTGTGCCCCAAGCCTTGCCGTTCCCTAACCCTAACCCTAGCCCGGAATGGAAACCCACCACCAGCCCTACAACTTATGCCCAAGCCGTAGCCTACTCCTGGCCCGTACGCTGGCACTGACCCGTGCGTCAGCACTTAGCCTGACCCTCCAACGTTTCCGTACCCTCACCTGTACCCTAAGCCTTGCCGTTCCCTAACCCTAACCCTAGCTCTGAACGGAAACCCACCACCAGCCCTACACCTTACCCCCAAGCCGTAGCCTAATCCTGGCTGGTACGCTGGCACTGACCCGTGTGTCAGCACGTAGCCTGACCCTCCCACGTTTCCGTACCCTCACCTGTGCCCTAAGCCTTGCCGTTCCCTAACCCAAACCCTAGCCCCGATCGGAAACCCACCACCAGCCCTACACCTTACCCTACGCCGTAGCCTACTCCTGGCCCGTACGCTGGCACTGACCCATGCGTCAGCACGTAGCCTGACCCTCCCACGTTTCTCTACCCTCACCTGTGCCCTAAGCCTTGCCGTTACCTAACCCTAACCCTAGCCCGGAACGGAAACCCACCACCAGGCCTACACCTTACCCTACGCCGTAGCCTCCTCCTGTCCCGTACCATGGCACTGACATGTGCGCCAGCACGTAGCCTGACCCTCCCACGTTTCCATACACTCACCTGTGCCCTAAGCCTTGCCGTTCCCTAACCCTAACCCTAGCCCGGAATGGAAACCCACCACAAGCCCTACAACTTATGCCCAAGCCGTTGCCTACTCCTGGCCCGTACGCTGGCACTGACCCGTGCGTCAGCACTTAGCCTGACCCTCCAACGTTTCCGTACCCTCACCTGTACCCTAAGCCTTGCCGTTCCCTAACCCTAACCCTAGCTCGGAACGGAAACCCACCACCAGCCCTACACCTTACCCCCAAGCCGTAGCCTACTCCTGGCCCGTACGCTGGCACTGACCCGTGCGTCAGCACGTAGCCTGACCCTCCCACGTTTCTCTACCCTCGCCTGTGCCCTAAGCCTTGCCGTTACCTAACCCTAACCCTAGCCCAGAACGGAAACCCACCACCAGCCCTACACCTTACCGTACGCCGTAGCCTACTCCTGGCCCATACGCTGGCACTGACCCGTGTGTCAGCACGTAGCCTGACCCTCCCACGTTTCCGTACCCTCACCTGTGCCCTAAGCCTTGCCGTTCCCTAACCCTAACCCTAGCTCAGAACGGAAATCCACCACCAGACAAACACATGTTCCTACGCCGTAGCCTATTCCTGACCCGTACGCTGGCACTGACCCGTGCGTCAGCACGTAACCTGACCCTCCCACATTTCCGTACCCTCACCTGTGCCATAAGACTTGCCGTTCCCTAACCCTAACCCTAGCCCGGAGCGGAAACACACCACCAGCCCTACACCTTACCCCCAAGCCGTAGCCTACTCCTGGCCCGTATGCTGGCACTGACCCGTGCGTCAGCATGAAGCCTGACCCTCCCACGTTTCCGTACCCTCACCTGTGCCCTAAGCCTTGCCGCTCCCTAACCTTAACCCTAGACCGGAATGGAAATCCACCACCAGCCCTACCCCTTACCCTACGCCTTAGCGTACTCCTGGCCCGTACGCTGGCACTGACACGTGCGTCAGCACGTAGCCTGACCCTCCCACATTTCTGTACCCTCACCTGTGCCCTAAGCCTTGCCGTTCCCTAACCCTAACCCTAGCCCAGAACGAAAACCCACCACCAGCCTTACACCTTACCGTACGCCGTAGCCTACTCCTGGCCCATACGCTGGAACTGACCCGTGCGTCAGCACGTAGCCTGACCCTCCCACGTTTCCGTACCATCACCTGTGCCCTAAGCCTTGCCGTTCCCTAACCCTAACCCTAGCTCGGAACGGAAATCCACCACCAGCCAAACATATTTCCCTACGCCGTAGCCTACTCCTGAACCGTACGCTGGCACTCACACGTGCGTCAGCACGTAGCCTGACCCTCCCACATTTCCGTACCCTCACCTGTGCCCTAAGCCTTGCCGTTCCCTAACCCTAACCCTAGCCCGGAACGCAAACCCAACACCAGCCCTACCCCTTACCCTACACCTTAGCGTACTCCTGGCCCGTACACTGGCACTGACACATGCGTCAGCATGTAGCCTGACCCTCCCACGTTTCTGTACACTCACCTGTGCCCTACGACTTGCCGTTCCCTAACCCTAACCCTAGCTCGGAACGAAAACCCACCACCAGCCCAACACATCTCCCTACGCTGTAGCCTACTCCTGGCCTGTACGCTGGCAGTGACACGTGCATCAGCACATAGCCTGACCCTCCCACGTTTCCGTAACCTCACCTGTGCCCTAAGCCTTGCCGTTCCCTAACCCTCACCCTAGCTCGGAACGGAAATCCACCACCAGACAAACACATTTCCCTACGCCGTAGCCAATTCCTGACCCGTACGCTGGCACTGACCCGTGCGTCAGCACGTAGCCTGACCCTCCCCCATTTCCGTACCCTCACCTGTGCCATAAGACTTGCCGTTCCCTAACCCTAACCCTAGCCCGGAGCAGAAACCCACCACCAGCCATACACCTTAACCCCAAGCCGTAGCCTACTCCTGGCCCGTATGCTGGCACTGACCCGTGCGTCAGCACGTAGCCTGACCCTCCCACATTTCCATACCCTCACCTGTGCCCTAAGCCTTGCCGTTCCCTAACCCTAACCCTAGCCCGGAACGGGAAAACACCACCAGCCCTACACCTTACCCCCAAGCCGTAGCCTACTCCTGGCCCGTACGCTGGCACTGACCCGTGCGTCAGCACGTAGCCTGACCCTCCCACGTTTCCATACAATCACCTGTGCCCTAAGCCTTGCCGTTACGTAACCCTAACCCTAGCCCGGAACAGAAATCCACCACCAGCCCTACACCTTACCCTACACCGTAGCCTACTCCTGGCCCGTACGCTGGAACTGACCCATGCGTCAGCACGTAGCCTGACCCTCCCACGTTTCCGTACCCTCACCTGTGCCCTAATCCTTGCCGTTCCCTAACCCTAACCCTAGCCCGGAACGGAAACCCACCACCAGGCCTACACCTTACCCTACGCCTTAGCCTCCTCCTGTCCCGTACCATGGCACTGACCTGTGCGTCAGCACGTAGCCTGACCCTCCCACGTTTCCAAACACTCACCTGTGCCCCAAGCCTTGCCGTTCCCTAACCCTAACCCTAGCCCGGAATGGAAACCCACCACCAGCCCTACAACTTATGCCCAAGCCGTAGCCTACTCCTGGCCCGTACGCTGGCACTGACCCGTGTGTCAGCACGTAGCCTGACCCTCCCACGTTTCCGTACCCTCACCTGTGCCCTAAGCCTTGCCGTTCCCTAACCCTAACCCTAGCCCCGAATGGAAACCCACCACCAGCCCTACACCTTACCCTATGCCATAGCCTACTCCTGGCCCGTACGCTGGCACTGACCCGTGCGTCAGCACGTAGCCTGACCCTCCCACGTTTCTCTACCCTCACCTGTGCCCTAAGCCTTGCCGTTCCCTAACCCTAACCCTAGCCCAGAACGGAAACCCACCACCAGCCCTACACCTTACCGTACGCCGTAGCCTACTCCTGGCCCATACGCTGGCACTGACTCGTGCGTCAGCACGTAGCCTGACCCTCCCACGTTTCCGTACCCTCACCTGTGCCCTAAGCCTTGCCGTTCCCTAACCCTAACCCTAGCTCGGAACGGAAATCCACCACCAGACAAACACATTTCCCTACGCCGTAGCCTATTCCTGACCCGTACGCTGGCACTGACCCATGCGTCAGCACGTAGCCTGACCCTCCCACATTTCCGTACCCACACCTGTGCAATAAGACTTCCCGTTCCCTAACCCTAACCCTAGCCCGGAGCAGAAACCCACCACCAGCCATACACCTTAACCCCAAGCCGTAGCCTACTCCTGGCCCGTATGCTGGCACTGACCCGTGCGTCAGCACGTAGCCTGACCCTCCCACATTTCCATACCCTCACCTGTGCCCTAAGCCGTGCCGTTCCCTAACCCTAACCCTAGCCCGGAACGGGAAAACACCACCAGCCCTACACCTTACCCCCAAGCCGTAGCCTACTCCTGGCCCGTACGCTGGCACTGACCCGTGCGTCAGCACGTAGCCTGACCCTCCCACGTTTCCATACAATCCCCTGTGCCCTAAGCCTTGCCGTTACGTAACCCTAACCCTAGCCCGGAACAGAAATCCACCACCAGCCCTACACCTTACCCTACACCGTAGCCTACTCCTGGCCCGTACGCTGGAACTGACCCATGCGTCAGCACGTAGCCTGACCCTCCCACGTTTCCGTACCCTCACCTGTGCCCTAATCCTTGCCGTTCCCTAACCCTAACCCTAGCCCGGAACGGAAACCCACCACCAGGCCTACATCTTACCCTACGCCGTAGCCTCCTCCTGTCCCGTACCATGGCACTGACCTGTGCGTCAGCACGTAGCCTGACCCTCCCACGTTTCCAAACACTCACCTGTGCCCCAAGCCTTGCCGTTCCCTAACCCTAACCCTAGCCCGGAATGGAAACCCACCACCAGCCCTACAACTTATGCCCAAGCCGTAGCCTACTCCTGGCCCGTACGCTGGCACTGACCCGTGCGTCAGCACTTAGCCTGACCCTCCAACGTTTCCGTACCCTCACCTGTACCCTAAGCCTTGCCGTTCCCTAACCCTAACCCTAGCTCTGAACGGAAACCCACCACCAGCCCTACACCTTACCCCCAAGCCGTAGCCTAATCCTGGCTGGTACGCTGGCACTGACCCGTGTGTCAGCACGTAGCCTGACCCTCCCACGTTTCCGTACCCTCACCTGTGCCCTAAGCCTTGCCGTTCCCTAACCCAAACCCTAGCCCCGATCGGAAACCCACCACCAGCCCTACACCTTACCCTACGCCGTAGCCTACTCCTGGCCCATACGCTGGCACTGACCCATGCGTCAGCACGTAGCCTGACCCTCCCACGTTTCTCTACCCTCACCTGTGCCCTAAGCCTTGCCGTTACCTAACCCTAACCCTAGCCCGGAACGGAAACCCACCACCAGGCCTACACCTTACCCTACGCCGTAGCCTCCTCCTGTCCCGTACCATGGCACTGACATGTGCGCCAGCACGTAGCCTGACCCTCCCACGTTTCCATACACTCACCTGTGCCCTAAGCCTTGCCGTTCCCTAACCCTAACCCTAGCCCGGAATGGAAACCCACCACAAGCCCTACAACTTATGCCCAAGCCGTTGCCTACTCCTGGCCCGTACGCTGGCACTGACCCGTGCGTCAGCACTTAGCCTGACCCTCCAACGTTTCCGTACCCTCACCTGTACCCTAAGCCTTGCCGTTCCCTAACCCTAACCCTAGCTCGGAACGGAAACCCACCACCAGCCCTACACCTTACCCCCAAGCCGTAGCCTACTCCTGGCCCGTACGCTGGCACTGACCCGTGCGTCAGCACGTAGCCTGACCCTCCCACGTTTCTCTACCCTCGCCTGTGCCCTAAGCCTTGCCGTTACCTAACCCTAACCCTAGCCCAGAACGGAAACCCACCACCAGCCCTACACCTTACCGTACGCCGTAGCCTACTCCTGGCCCATACGCTGGCACTGACCCGTGTGTCAGCACGTAGCCTGACCCTCCCACGTTTCCGTACCCTCACCTGTGCCCTAAGCCTTGCCGTTCCCTAACCCTAACCCTAGCTCAGAACGGAAATCCACCACCAGACAAACACATGTTCCTACGCCGTAGCCTATTCCTGACCCGTACGCTGGCACTGACCCGTGCGTCAGCACGTAACCTGACCCTCCCACATTTCCGTACCCTCACCTGTGCCATAAGACTTGCCGTTCCCTAACCCTAACCCTAGCCCGGAGCGGAAACACACCACCAGCCCTACACCTTACCCCCAAGCCGTAGCCTACTCCTGGCCCGTATGCTGGCACTGACCCGTGCGTCAGCATGAAGCCTGACCCTCCCACGTTTCCGTACCCTCACCTGTGCCCTAAGCCTTGCCGCTCCCTAACCCTAACCCTAGACCGGAATGGAAATCCACCACCAGCCCTACCCCTTACCCTACGCCTTAGCGTACTCCTGGCCCGTACGCTGGCACTGACACGTGCGTCAGCACGTAGCCTGACCCTCCCACATTTCTGTACCCTCACCTGTGCCCTAAGCCTTGCCGTTCCCTAACCCTAACCCTAGCCCAGAACGAAAACCCACCACCAGCCTTACACCTTACCGTACGCCGTAGCCTACTCCTGGCCCATACGCTGGAACTGACCCGTGCGTCAGCACGTAGCCTGACCCTCCCACGTTTCCGTACCATCACCTGTGCCCTAAGCCTTGCCGTTCCCTAACCCTAACCCTAGCTCGGAACGGAAATCCACCACCAGCCAAACATATTTCCCTACGCCGTAGCCTACTCCTGAACCGTACGCTGGCACTCACACGTGCGTCAGCACGTAGCCTGACCCTCCCACATTTCCGTACCCTCACCTGTGCCCTAAGCCTTGCCGTTCCCTAACCCTAACCCTAGCCCGGAACGCAAACCCAACACCAGCCCTACCCCTTACCCTACACCTTAGCGTACTCCTGGCCCGTACACTGGCACTGACACATGCGTCAGCATGTAGCCTGACCCTCCCACGTTTCTGTACACTCACCTGTGCCCTACGACTTGCCGTTCCCTAACCCTAACCCTAGCTCGGAACGAAAACCCACCACCAGCCCAACACATCTCCCTACGCTGTAGCCTACTCCTGGCCTGTACGCTGGCAGTGACACGTGCATCAGCACATAGCCTGACCCTCCCACGTTTCCGTAACCTCACCTGTGCCCTAAGCCTTGCCGTTCCCTAACCCTCACCCTAGCTCGGAACGGAAATCCACCACCAGACAAACACATTTCCCTACGCCGTAGCCAATTCCTGACCCGTACGCTGGCACTGACCCGTGCGTCAGCACGTAGCCTGACCCTCCCCCATTTCCGTACCCTCACCTGTGCCATAAGACTTGCCGTTCCCTAACCCTAACCCTAGCCCGGAGCAGAAACCCACCACCAGCCATACACCTTAACCCCAAGCCGTAGCCTACTCCTGGCCCGTATGCTGGCACTGACCCGTGCGTCAGCACGTAGCCTGACCCTCCCACATTTCCATACCCTCACCTGTGCCCTAAGCCTTGCCGTTCCCTAACCCTAACCCTAGCCCGGAACGGGAAAACACCACCAGCCCTACACCTTACCCCCAAGCCGTAGCCTACTCCTGGCCCGTACGCTGGCACTGACCCGTGCGTCAGCACGTAGCCTGACCCTCCCACGTTTCCATACAATCACCTGTGCCCTAAGCCTTGCCGTTACGTAACCCTAACCCTAGCCCGGAACAGAAATCCACCACCAGCCCTACACCTTACCCTACACCGTAGCCTACTCCTGGCCCGTACGCTGGAACTGACCCATGCGTCAGCACGTAGCCTGACCCTCCCACGTTTCCGTACCCTCACCTGTGCCCTAATCCTTGCCGTTCCCTAACCCTAACCCTAGCCCGGAACGGAAACCCACCACCAGGCCTACACCTTACCCTACGCCTTAGCCTCCTCCTGTCCCGTACCATGGCACTGACCTGTGCGTCAGCACGTAGCCTGACCCTCCCACGTTTCCAAACACTCACCTGTGCCCCAAGCCTTGCCGTTCCCTAACCCTAACCCTAGCCCGGAATGGAAACCCACCACCAGCCCTACAACTTATGCCCAAGCCGTAGCCTACTCCTGGCCCGTACGCTGGCACTGACCCGTGTGTCAGCACGTAGCCTGACCCTCCCACGTTTCCGTACCCTCACCTGTGCCCTAAGCCTTGCCGTTCCCTAACCCTAACCCTAGCCCCGAATGGAAACCCACCACCAGCCCTACACCTTACCCTATGCCATAGCCTACTCCTGGCCCGTACGCTGGCACTGACCCGTGCGTCAGCACGTAGCCTGACCCTCCCACGTTTCTCTACCTTCACCTGTGCCCTAAGCCTTGCCGTTCCCTAACCCTAACCCTAGCCCAGAACGGAAACCCACCACCAGCCCTACACCTTACCGTACGCCGTAGCCTACTCCTGGCCCATACGCTGGCACTGACTCGTGCGTCAGCACGTAGCCTGACCCTCCCACGTTTCCGTACCCTCACCTGTGCCCTAAGCCTTGCCGTTCCCTAACCCTAACCCTAGCTCGGAACGGAAATCCACCACCAGCCAAACACATTTCCCTACGCCGTAGCCTATTCCTGACCCGTACGCTGGCACTGACCCATGCGTCAGCACGTAGCCTGACCCTCCCACATTTCCGTACCCACACCTGTGCAATAAGACTTCCCGTTCCCTAACCCTAACCCTAGCCCGGAGCAGAAACCCACCACCAGCCATACACCTTAACCCCAAGCCGTAGCCTACTCCTGGCCCGTATGCTGGCACTGACCCGTGCGTCAGCACGTAGCCTGACCCTCCCACATTTCCATACCCTCACCTGTGCCCTAAGCCGTGCCGTTCCCTAACCCTAACCCTAGCCCGGAACGGGAAAACACCACCAGCCCTACACCTTACCCCCAAGCCGTAGCCTACTCCTGGCCCGTACGCTGGCACTGACCCGTGCGTCAGCACGTAGCCTGACCCTCCCACGTTTCCATACAATCCCCTGTGCCCTAAGCCTTGCCGTTACGTAACCCTAACCCTAGCCCGGAACAGAAATCCACCACCAGCCCTACACCTTACCCTACACCGTAGCCTACTCCTGGCCCGTACGCTGGAACTGACCCATGCGTCAGCACGTAGCCTGACCCTCCCACGTTTCCGTACCCTCACCTGTGCCCTAATCCTTGCCGTTCCCTAACCCTAACCCTAGCCCGGAACGGAAACCCACCACCAGGCCTACATCTTACCCTACGCCGTAGCCTCCTCCTGTCCCGTACCATGGCACTGACCTGTGCGTCAGCACGTAGCCTGACCCTCCCACGTTTCCAAACACTCACCTGTGCCCCAAGCCTTGCCGTTCCCTAACCCTAACCCTAGCCCGGAATGGAAACCCACCACCAGCCCTACAACTTATGCCCAAGCCGTAGCCTACTCCTGGCCCGTACGCTGGCACTGACCCGTGCGTCAGCACTTAGCCTGACCCTCCAACGTTTCCGTACCCTCACCTGTACCCTAAGCCTTGCCGTTCCCTAACCCTAACCCTAGCTCTGAACGGAAACCCACCACCAGCCCTACACCTTACCCTCAAGCCGTAGCCTAATCCTGGCTGGTACGCTGGCACTGACCCGTGTGTCAGCACGTAGCCTGACCCTCCCACGTTTCCGTACCCTCACCTGTGCCCTAAGCCTTGCCGTTCCCTAACCCAAACCCTAGCCCCGATCGGAAACCCACCACCAGCCCTACACCTTACCCTACGCCGTAGCCTACTCCTGGCCCGTACGCTGGCACTGACCCATGCGTCAGCACGTAGCCTGACCCTCCCACGTTTCTCTACCCTCACCTGTGCCCTAAGCCTTGCCGTTACCTAACCCTAACCCTAGCCCTGAACGGAAACCCACCACCAGCCCTACACCTTACCGTACGCCGTAGCCTACTCCTGGCCCATACGCTGGCACTGATCCGTGCGTCAGCACGTAGCCTGACCCTCCCACGTTTCCGTACCCTCACCTGTGCCCTAAGCCTTGCCGTTCCCTAACCCTAACCCTAGCTCGGAACGGAAATCCACCACCAGCCAAACACATTTTCCTATGCCGTAGCCTATTCCTGACCCGTACGCTGGCACTGACCCGTGCGTCAGCACGTAGCCTGACCCTCCCACATTTCCGTACCCTCACCTGTGCCGTAAGACTTGCCGTTCCCTAACCCTAACCCTAGCCCGGAGCGGAAACACACCACCAGGTCTACACGTTACCCCCAAGCCGTAGCCTACTCCTGGCCCGTATGCTGGCACTGACCCGTGCGTCAGCATGTAGCCTGAACCTCCCACGTTTCCGTACCCTCACCTGTGCCCTAAACCTTGCCGCTCCCTAACCCTAACCCTAGACCGGAAAGGAAAACCACCACCAGCCCTACCCCTTACCCTACGCCTTAGCGTACTCCTGGCCCGTACGCTGGCACTGACACGTGGGTCAGCACGTAGCCTGACCCTCCCACATTTCTGTACCGTCACCTCTGCCCTAAGCCTTGCCGTTACCTAACCCTAACCCTAGCCCAGAACGAAAACCCACCACCAGCCTTACACCTTACCGTACGCCGTAGCCTACTCCTGGCCCATACGGTGGAACTGACCCGTGCGTCAGCACGTAGCCTGACCCTCCCACGTTTCCGTACCCTCACCTGTGCCCTAAGCCTTGCCGTTCCCTTACCCTAACCCTAGCCCGGAACGGAAACCCACCACCAGGCCTACACCTTACCCTACGCCGTAGCCTCCTCCTGTCCCGTACCATGGCACTGACATGTGCGCCAGCACGTAGCCTGACCCTCCCACGTTTCCATACACTCACCTGTGCCCTAAGCCTTGCCGTTCCCTAACCCTAACCCTAGCCCGGAATGGAAACCCACCACAAGCCCTACAACTTATGCCCAAGCCGTTGCCTACTCCTGGCCCGTACGCTGGCACTGACCCGTGCGTCAGCACTTAGCCTGACCCTCCAACGTTTCCGTACCCTCACCTGTACCCTAAGCCTTGCCGTTCCCTAACCCTAACCCTAGCTCGGAACGGAAACCCACCACCAGCCCTACACCTTACCCCCAAGCCGTAGCCTACTCCTGGCCCGTACGCTGGCACTGACCCGTGCGTCAGCACGTAGCCTGACCCTCCCACGTTTCTCTACCCTCACCTGTGCCCTAAGCCTTGCCGTTACGTAACCCTAACCCTAGCCCAGAACGGAAACCCACCACCAGCCCTACACCTTACCGTACGCCGTAGCCTACTCCTGGCCCATACGCTGGCACTGACCCGTGTATCAGCACGTAGCCTGACCCTCCCACGTTTCCGTACCCTCACCTGTGCCCTAAGCCTTGCCGTTCCCTAACCCTAACCCTAGCTCGGAACGGAAATCCACCACCAGACAAACACATGTTCCTACGCCGTAGCCTATTCCTGACCCGTACGCTGGCACTGACCCGTGCGTCAGCACGTAGCCTGACCCTCCCACATTTCCGTACCCTCACCTGTGCCATAAGACTTGCCGTTCCCTAACCCTAACCCTAGCCCGGAGCGGAAACACACCACCAGGTCTACACCTTACCCCCAAGCCGTAGCCTACTCCTGGCCCGTATGCTGGCACTGACCCGTGCGTCAGCATGAAGCCTGACCCTCCCACGTTTCCGTACCCTCACCTGTGCCCTAAGCCTTGCCGCTCCCTAACCCTAACCCTAGACCGGAATGGAAATCCACCACCAGCCCTACACCTTACCCTACGCCTTAGCGTACTCCTGGCCCGTACGCTGGCACTGACACGTGCGTCAGCATGTAGCCTGACCCTCCCACGTTTCTGTACACTCACCTGTGCCCTACGACTTGCCGTTCCCTAACCCTAACCCTAGCTCGGAACGAAAACCCACCACCAGCCCAACACATCTCCATACGCTGTAGCCTACTACTGGCCTGTACGCTGGCAGTGACACGTGCATAAGCACATAGCCTGACCCTCCCACGTTTCCGTACCCTCACCTGTGCCCTAAGCCTTGCCGTTCTCTAACCCTAACCCTAGCCCAGAACGAAAACCCACCACCAGCCTTACACCTTACCGTACGCCGTAGCCTACTCCTGGCCCATACGCTGGCACTGACTCGTGCGTCAGCATGTAGCCTGACCCTCCCACGTTTCCGTACCCTCACCTGTGCCCTAAGCCTTGCCGTTCCCTAACCCTAACCCTAGCTCGGAACGGAAATCCACCACCAGACAAACACATTTCCCTACGCCGTAGCCTATTCCTGACCCGTACGCTGGCACTGACCCGTGCGTCAGCACGTAGCCTGACCCTCCCCCATTTCCGTACCCTCACCTGTGCCCTAAGCCTTGCCGTTCCCTAACCCTAACCCTAGCCCGGAACGGGAAAACACCACCAGCCCTACACCTTACCCCCAAGCCGTAGCCTACTCCTGGCCCGTACGCTGGCACTGACCCGTGCGTCAGCACGTAGCCTGACCCTCCCACGTTTCCATACAATCACCTGTGCCCTAAGCCTTGCCGTTACGTAACCCTAACCCTAGCCCGGAACAGAAATCCACCACCAGCCCTACACCTTACCCTACACCGTAGCCTACTCCTGGCCCGTACGCTGGAACTGACCCATGCGTCAGCACGTAGCCTGACCCTCCCACGTTTCCGTACCCTCACCTGTGCCCTAATCCTTGCCGTTCCCTAACCCTAACCCTAGCCCGGAACGGAAACCCACCACCAGGCCTACACCTTACCCTACGCCGTAGCCTCCTCCTGTCCCGTACCATGGCACTGACCTGTGCATCAGCACGTAGCCTGACCCTCCCACGTTTCCAAACACTCACCTGTGCCCCAAGCCTTGCCGTTCCCTAACCCTAACCCTAGCCCGGAATGGAAACCCACCACCAGCCCTACAACTTATGCCCAAGCCGTAGCCTACTCCTGGCCCGTACGCTGGCACTGACCCGTGCGTCAGCACTTAGCCTGACCCTCCAACGTTTCCGTACCCTCACCTGTACCCTAAGCCTTGCCGTTCCCTAACCCTAACCCTAGCTCTGAACGGAAACCCACCACCAGCCCTACACCTTACCCCCAAGCTGTAGCCTAATCCTGGCTGGTACGCTGGCACTGACCCGTGTGTCAGCACGTAGCCTGACCCTCCCACGTTTCCGTACCCTCACCTGTGCCCTAAGCCTTGCCGTTCCCTAACCCTAACCCTAGCCCCGAACGGAAACCCACCACCAGCCCTACACCTTACCCTACGCCGTAGCCTACTCCTGGCCCGTACGCTGGCACTGACCCATGCGTCAGCACGTAGCCTGACCCTCCCACGTTTCTCTACCCTCACCTGTGCACTAAGCCTTGCCGTTACCTAACCCTAACCCTAGCCCTGAACGGAAACCCACCACCAGCCCTACACCTTACCGTACGCCGTAGCCTACTCCTGGCCCATACGCTGGCACTGATGCGTGGGTCAGCACGTAGCCTGACCCTCCCACGTATCCGTACCCTCACCTGTGCCCTAAGCCTTGCCGTTCCCTAACCCTAACCCTAGCTCGGAACGGAAATCCACCACCAGCCAAACACATTTTCCTACGCCGTAGCCTATTCCTGACCCGTACGCTGGCACTGACCCGTGCGTCAGCACGTAGCCTGACCCTCCCACATTTCCGTACCCTCACCTGTGCCGTAAGACTTGCCGTTCCCTAACCCTAACCCTAGCCCGGAGCGGAAACACACCACCAGGTCTACACCTTACCCCCAAGCCGTAGCCTACTCCTGGCCCGTATGCTGGCACTGACCCGTGCGTCAGCATGTAGCCTGAACCTCCCACGTTTCCGTACCCTCACCTGTGCCCTAAACCTTGCCGCTCCCTAACCCTAACCATAGACCGGAAAGGAAAACCACCACCAGCCGTACCCCTTACCCTACGCCTTAGCGTACTCCTGGCCCGTACGCTGGCACTGACACGTGCGTCAGCACGTAGCCTGACCCTCCCACATTTCTGTACCGTCACCTGTGCCCTAAGCCTTGCCGTTCCCTAACCCTGACCCTAGCCCCGAATGGAAACCCACCACCAGCCCTACACCTTACCCTATGCCATAGCCTACTCCTGGCCCGTACGCTGGCACTGACCCGTGTGTCAGCACGTAGCCTGACCCTCCCACGTTTCCGTACCCTCACCTGTGCCCTAAGCCTTGCCGTTCCCTAACCCTAACCCTAGCCCCGAATGGAAACCCACCACCAGCCCTACACCTTACCCTATGCCATAGCCTACTCCTGGCCCGTACGCTGGCACTGACCCGTGCGTCAGCACGTAGCCTGACCCTCCCACGTTTCTCTACCTTCACCTGTGCCCTAAGCCTTGCCGTTCCCTAACCCTAACCCTAGCCCAGAACGGAAACCCACCACCAGCCCTACACCTTACCGTACGCCGTAGCCTACTCCTGGCCCATACGCTGGCACTGACTCGTGCGTCAGCACGTAGCCTGACCCTCCCACGTTTCCGTACCCTCACCTGTGCCCTAAGCCTTGCCGTTCCCTAACCCTAACCCTAGCTCGGAACGGAAATCCACCACCAGCCAAACACATTTCCCTACGCCGTAGCCTATTCCTGACCCGTACGCTGGCACTGACCCATGCGTCAGCACGTAGCCTGACCCTCCCACATTTCCGTACCCACACCTGTGCAATAAGACTTCCCGTTCCCTAACCCTAACCCTAGCCCGGAGCAGAAACCCACCACCAGCCATACACCTTAACCCCAAGCCGTAGCCTACTCCTGGCCCGTATGCTGGCACTGACCCGTGCGTCAGCACGTAGCCTGACCCTCCCACATTTCCATACCCTCACCTGTGCCCTAAGCCGTGCCGTTCCCTAACCCTAACCCTAGCCCGGAACGGGAAAACACCACCAGCCCTACACCTTACCCCCAAGCCGTAGCCTACTCCTGGCCCGTACGCTGGCACTGACCCGTGCGTCAGCACGTAGCCTGACCCTCCCACGTTTCCATACAATCCCCTGTGCCCTAAGCCTTGCCGTTACGTAACCCTAACCCTAGCCCGGAACAGAAATCCACCACCAGCCCTACACCTTACCCTACACCGTAGCCTACTCCTGGCCCGTACGCTGGAACTGACCCATGCGTCAGCACGTAGCCTGACCCTCCCACGTTTCCGTACCCTCACCTGTGCCCTAATCCTTGCCGTTCCCTAACCCTAACCCTAGCCCGGAACGGAAACCCACCACCAGGCCTACATCTTACCCTACGCCGTAGCCTCCTCCTGTCCCGTACCATGGCACTGACCTGTGCGTCAGCACGTAGCCTGACCCTCCCACGTTTCCAAACACTCAGCTGTGCCCCAAGCCTTGCCGTTCCCTAACCCTAACCCTAGCCCGGAATGGAAACCCACCACCAGCCCTACAACTTATGCCCAAGCCGTAGCCTACTCCTGGCCCGTACGCTGGCACTGACCCGTGCGTCAGCACTTAGCCTGACCCTCCAACGTTTCCGTACCCTCACCTGTACCCTAAGCCTTGCCGTTCCCTAACCCTAACCCTAGCTCTGAACGGAAACCCACCACCAGCCCTACACCTTACCCTCAAGCCGTAGCCTAATCCTGGCTGGTACGCTGGCACTGACCCGTGTGTCAGCACGTAGCCTGACCCTCCCACGTTTCCGTACCCTCACCTGTGCCCTAAGCCTTGCCGTTCCCTAACCCAAACCCTAGCCCCGATCGGAAACCCACCACCAGCCCTACACCTTACCCTACGCCGTAGCCTACTCCTGGCCCGTACGCTGGCACTGACCCATGCGTCAGCACGTAGCCTGACCCTCCCACGTTTCTCTACCCTCACCTGTGCCCTAAGCCTTGCCGTTACCTAACCCTAACCCTAGCCCTGAACGGAAACCCACCACCAGCCCTACACCTTACCGTACGCCGTAGCCTACTCCTGGCCCATACGCTGGCACTGATCCGTGCGTCAGCACGTAGCCTGACCCTCCCACGTTTCCGTACCCTCACCTGTGCCCTAAGCCTTGCCGTTCCCTAACCCTAACCCTAGCTCGGAACGGAAATCCACCACCAGCCAAACACATTTTCCTATGCCGTAGCCTATTCCTGACCCGTACGCTGGCACTGACCCGTGCGTCAGCACGTAGCCTGACCCTCCCACATTTCCGTACCCTCACCTGTGCCGTAAGACTTGCCGTTCCCTAACCCTAACCCTAGCCCGGAGCGGAAACACACCACCAGGTCTACACGTTACCCCCAAGCCGTAGCCTACTCCTGGCCCGTATGCTGGCACTGACCCGTGCGTCAGCATGTAGCCTGAACCTCCCACGTTTCCGTACCCTCACCTGTGCCCTAAACCTTGCCGCTCCCTAACCCTAACCCTAGACCGGAAAGGAAAACCACCACCAGCCCTACCCCTTACCCTACGCCTTAGCGTACTCCTGGCCCGTACGCTGGCACTGACACGTGGGTCAGCACGTAGCCTGACCCTCCCACATTTCTGTACCGTCACCTCTGCCCTAAGCCTTGCCGTTACCTAACCCTAACCCTAGCCCAGAACGAAAACCCACCACCAGCCTTACACCTTACCGTACGCCGTAGCCTACTCCTGGCCCATACGGTGGAACTGACCCGTGCGTCAGCACGTAGCCTGACCCTCCCACGTTTCCGTACCCTCACCTGTGCCCTAAGCCTTGCCGTTCCCTTACCCTAACCCTAGCCCGGAACGGAAACCCACCACCAGGCCTACACCTTACCCTACGCCGTAGCCTCCTCCTGTCCCGTACCATGGCACTGACATGTGCGCCAGCACGTAGCCTGACCCTCCCACGTTTCCATACACTCACCTGTGCCCTAAGCCTTGCCGTTCCCTAACCCTAACCCTAGCCCGGAATGGAAACCCACCACAAGCCCTACAACTTATGCCCAAGCCGTTGCCTACTCCTGGCCCGTACGCTGGCACTGACCCGTGCGTCAGCACTTAGCCTGACCCTCCAACGTTTCCGTACCCTCACCTGTACCCTAAGCCTTGCCGTTCCCTAACCCTAACCCTAGCTCGGAACGGAAACCCACCACCAGCCCTACACCTTACCCCCAAGCCGTAGCCTACTCCTGGCCCGTACGCTGGCACTGACCCGTGCGTCAGCACGTAGCCTGACCCTCCCACGTTTCTCTACCCTCACCTGTGCCCTAAGCCTTGCCGTTACCTAACCCTAACCCTAGCCCAGAACGGAAACCCACCACCAGCCCTACACCTTACCGTACGCCGTAGCCTACTCCTGGCCCATACGCTGGCACTGACCCGTGTATCAGCACGTAGCCTGACCCTCCCACGTTTCCGTACCCTCACCTGTGCCCTAAGCCTTGCCGTTCCCTAACCCTAACCCTAGCTCGGAACGGAAATCCACCACCAGACAAACACATGTTCCTACGCCGTAGCCTATTCCTGACCCGTACGCTGGCACTGACCCGTGCGTCAGCACGTAGCCTGACCCTCCCACATTTCCGTACCCTCACCTGTGCCATAAGACTTGCCGTTCCCTAACCCTAACCCTAGCCCGGAGCGGAAACACACCACCAGGTCTACACCTTACCCCCAAGCCGTAGCCTACTCCTGGCCCGTATGCTGGCACTGACCCGTGCGTCAGCATGAAGCCTGACCCTCCCACGTTTCCGTACCCTCACCTGTGCCCTAAGCCTTGCCGCTCCCTAACCCTAACCCTAGACCGGAATGGAAATCCACCACCAGCCCTACACCTTACCCTACGCCTTAGCGTACTCCTGGCCCGTACGCTGGCACTGACACGTGCGTCAGCATGTAGCCTGACCCTCCCACGTTTCTGTACACTCACCTGTGCCCTACGACTTGCCGTTCCCTAACCCTAACCCTAGCTCGGAACGAAAACCCACCACCAGCCCAACACATCTCCATACGCTGTAGCCTACTACTGGCCTGTACGCTGGCAGTGACACGTGCATAAGCACATAGCCTGACCCTCCCACGTTTCCGTACCCTCACCTGTGCCCTAAGCCTTGCCGTTCTCTAACCCTAACCCTAGCCCAGAACGAAAACCCACCACCAGCCTTACACCTTACCGTACGCCGTAGCCTACTCCTGGCCCATACGCTGGCACTGACTCGTGCGTCAGCATGTAGCCTGACCCTCCCACGTTTCCGTACCCTCACCTGTGCCCTAAGCCTTGCCGTTCCCTAACCCTAACCCTAGCTCGGAACGGAAATCCACCACCAGACAAACACATTTCCCTACGCCGTAGCCTATTCCTGACCCGTACGCTGGCACTGACCCGTGCGTCAGCACGTAGCCTGACCCTCCCCCATTTCCGTACCCTCACCTGTGCCCTAAGCCTTGCCGTTCCCTAACCCTAACCCTAGCCCGGAACGGGAAAACACCACCAGCCCTACACCTTACCCCCAAGCCGTAGCCTACTCCTGGCCCGTACGCTGGCACTGACCCGTGCGTCAGCACGTAGCCTGACCCTCCCACGTTTCCATACAATCACCTGTGCCCTAAGCCTTGCCGTTACGTAACCCTAACCCTAGCCCGGAACAGAAATCCACCACCAGCCCTACACCTTACCCTACACCGTAGCCTACTCCTGGCCCGTACGCTGGAACTGACCCATGCGTCAGCACGTAGCCTGACCCTCCCACGTTTCCGTACCCTCACCTGTGCCCTAATCCTTGCCGTTCCCTAACCCTAACCCTAGCCCGGAACGGAAACCCACCACCAGGCCTACACCTTACCCTACGCCGTAGCCTCCTCCTGTCCCGTACCATGGCACTGACCTGTGCATCAGCACGTAGCCTGACCCTCCCACGTTTCCAAACACTCACCTGTGCCCCAAGCCTTGCCGTTCCCTAACCCTAACCCTAGCCCGGAATGGAAACCCACCACCAGCCCTACAACTTATGCCCAAGCCGTAGCCTACTCCTGGCCCGTACGCTGGCACTGACCCGTGCGTCAGCACTTAGCCTGACCCTCCAACGTTTCCGTACCCTCACCTGTACCCTAAGCCTTGCCGTTCCCTAACCCTAACCCTAGCTCTGAACGGAAACCCACCACCAGCCCTACACCTTACCCCCAAGCTGTAGCCTAATCCTGGCTGGTACGCTGGCACTGACCCGTGTGTCAGCACGTAGCCTGACCCTCCCACGTTTCCGTACCCTCACCTGTGCCCTAAGCCTTGCCGTTCCCTAACCCTAACCCTAGCCCCGAACGGAAACCCACCACCAGCCCTACACCTTACCCTACGCCGTAGCCTACTCCTGGCCCGTACGCTGGCACTGACCCATGCGTCAGCACGTAGCCTGACCCTCCCACGTTTCTCTACCCTCACCTGTGCACTAAGCCTTGCCGTTACCTAACCCTAACCCTAGCCCTGAACGGAAACCCACCACCAGCCCTACACCTTACCGTACGCCGTAGCCTACTCCTGGCCCATACGCTGGCACTGATGCGTGGGTCAGCACGTAGCCTGACCCTCCCACGTATCCGTACCCTCACCTGTGCCCTAAGCCTTGCCGTTCCCTAACCCTAACCCTAGCTCGGAACGGAAATCCACCACCAGCCAAACACATTTTCCTACGCCGTAGCCTATTCCTGACCCGTACGCTGGCACTGACCCGTGCGTCAGCACGTAGCCTGACCCTCCCACATTTCCGTACCCTCACCTGTGCCGTAAGACTTGCCGTTCCCTAACCCTAACCCTAGCCCGGAGCGGAAACACACCACCAGGTCTACACCTTACCCCCAAGCCGTAGCCTACTCCTGGCCCGTATGCTGGCACTGACCCGTGCGTCAGCATGTAGCCTGAACCTCCCACGTTTCCGTACCCTCACCTGTGCCCTAAACCTTGCCGCTCCCTAACCCTAACCATAGACCGGAAAGGAAAACCACCACCAGCCGTACCCCTTACCCTACGCCTTAGCGTACTCCTGGCCCGTACGCTGGCACTGACACGTGCGTCAGCACGTAGCCTGACCCTCCCACATTTCTGTACCGTCACCTGTGCCCTAAGCCTTGCCGTTACCTAACCCTAACCCTAGCCCAGAACGAAAACCCACCACCAGCCTTACACCTTACCGTACGCCGTAGCCTACTCCTGGCCCATACGGTGGAACTGACCCGTGCGTCAGCACGTAGCCTGACCCTCCGACGTTTCCGTACCCTCACCTGTGCCCTAAGCCTTGCCGTTCCCTAACCCTAACCCTAGCCCGGAACGGAAACCCACCACCAGGCCTACACCTTACCCTACGCCGTAGCCTCCTCCTGTCCCGTACCATGGCAGTGACATGTGCGCCAGCACGTAGCCTGACCCTCCCACGTTTCCATACACTCACCTGTGCCCTAAGCCTTGCCGTTCCCTAACCCTAACCCTAGCCCGGAATGGAAACCCACCACAAGCCCTACAACTTATGCCCAAGCCGTTGCCTACTCCTGGCCCGTACGCTGGCACTGACCCGTGCGTCAGCACTTAGCCTGACCCTCCAACGTTTCCGTACCCTCACCTGTACCCTAAGCCTTGCCGTTCCCTAACCCTAACCCTAGCTCGGAACGGAAACCCACCACCAGCCCTACACCTTACCCCCAAGCCGTAGCCTACTCCTGGCCCGTACGCTGGCACTGACCCGTGCGTCAGCACGTAGCCTGACCCTCCCACGTTTCTCTACCCTCACCTGTGCCCTAAGCCTTGCCGTTACCTAACCCTAACCCTAGCCCAGAACGGAAACCCACCACCAGCCCTACACCTTACCGTACGCCGTAGCCTACTCCTGGCCCATACGCTGGCACTGACCCGTGTGTCAGCACGTAGCCTGACCCTCCCACGTTTCCGTACCCTCACCTGTGCCCTAAGCCTTGCCGTTCCCTAACCCTAACCCTAGCTCGGAACGGAAATCCACCACCAGACAAACACATGTTCCTACGCCGTAGCCTATTCCTGACCCGTACGCTGGCACTGACCCGTGCGTCAGCACGTAACCTGACCCTCCCACATTTCCGTACCCTCACCTGTGCCATAAGACTTGCCGTTCCCTAACCCTAACCCTAGCCCGGAGCGGAAACACACCACCAGCCCTACACCTTACCCCCAAGCCGTAGCCTACTCCTGGCCCGTATGCTGGCACTGACCCGTGCGTCAGCATGAAGCCTGACCCTCCCACGTTTCCGTACCCTCACCTGTGCCCTAAGCCTTGCCGCTCCCTAACCCTAACCCTAGACCGGAATGGAAATCCACCACCAGCCCTACACCTTACCCTACGCCTTAGCGTATTCCTGGCCCGTACGCTGGCACTGACACGTGCGTCAGCACGTAGCCTGACCCTCCCACATTTCTGTACCCTCACCTGTGCCCTAAGCCTTGCCGTTCCCTAACCCTAACCCTAGCCCAGAACGAAAACCCACCACCAGCCTTACACCTTACCGTACGCCGTAGCCTACTCCTGGCCCATACGCTGGAACTGACCCGTGCGTCAGCACGTAGCCTGACCCTCCCACGTTTCCGTACCATCACCTGTGCCCTAAGCCTTGCCGTTCCCTAACCCTAACCCTAGCTCGGAACGGAAATCCACCACCAGCCAAACATATTTCCCTACGCCGTAGCCTACTCCTGACCCGTACGCTGGCACTCACACGTGCGTCAGCACGTAGCCTGACCCTCCCACATTTCCGTACCCTCACCTGTGCCCTAAGCCTTGCCGTTCCCTAACCCTAACCCTAGCCCGGAACGCAAACCCAACACCAGCCCTACCCCTTACCCTACACCTTAGCGTACTCCTGGCCCGTACGCTGGCACTGACACATGCGTCAGCATGTAGCCTGACCCTCCCACGTTTCTGTACACTCACCTGTGCCCTACGACTTGCCGTTCCCTAACCCTAACCCTAGCTCGGAACGAAAACCCACCACCAGCCCAACACATCTCCCTACGCTGTAGCCTACTCCTGGCCTGTACGCTGGCAGTGACACGTGCATCAGCACATAGCCTGACCCTCCCACGTTTCCGTACCCTCACCTGTGCCCTAAGCCTTGCCGTTCTCTAACCCTAACCCTAGCCCAGAACGAAAACCCACCACCAGCCTTACACCTTACCGTACGCCGTAGCCTACTCCTGGCCCATACGCTGGCACTGACTCGTGCGTCAGCACGTAGCCTGACCCTCCCACGTTTCCGTACCCTCACCTGTGCCCTAAGCCTTGCCGTTCCCTAACCCTAACCCTAGCTCGGAACGGAAATCCACCACCAGACAAACACATTTCCCTACGCCGTAGCCTATTCCTGACCCGTACGCTGGCACTGACCCGTGCGTCAGCACGTAGCCTGACCCTCCCCCATTTCTGTACCCTCACCTGTGCCATAAGACTTGCCATTCCCTAACCCTAACCCTAGCCCGGAGCAGAAACCCACCACCAGCCATACACCTTAACCACAAGCCGTAGCCTACTCCTGGCCCGTATGCTGGCACTGACCCGTGCGTCAGCACGTAGCCTGACCCTCCCACATTTCCATACCCTCACCTGTGCCCTAAGCCTTGCCGTTCCCTAACCCTAACCCTAGCCCGGAACGGGAAAACACCACCAGCCCTACACCTTACCCCCAAGCCGTAGCCTACTCCTGGCCCGTACGCTGGCACTGACCCGTCCGTCAGCACGTAGCCTGACCCTCCCACGTTTCCATACAATCACCTGTGCCCTAAGCCTTGCCGTTACGTAACCCTAACCCTAGCCCGGAACAGAAATCCACCACCAGCCCTACACCTTACCCTACACCGTAGCCTACTCCTGGCCCGTACGCTGGAACTGACCCATGCGTCAGCACGTAGCCTGACCCTCCCACGTTTCCGTACCCTCACCTGTGCCCTAATCCTTGCCGTTCCCTAACCCTAACCCTAGCCCGGAACGGAAACCCACCACCAGGCCTACACCTTACCCTACGCCGTAGCCTCCTCCTGTCCCGTACCATGGCACTGAACTGTGCGTCAGCACGTAGCCTGACCCTCCCACGTTTCCAAACACTCACCTGTGCCCCAAGCCTTGCCGTACCCTAACCCTAACCCTAGCCCGGAATGGAAACCCACCACCAGCCCTACAACTTATGCCCAAGCCGTAGCCTACTCCTGGCCCGTACGCTGGCACTGACCCGTGCGTCAGCACTTAGCCTGACCCTCCAACGTTTCCGTACCCTCACCTGTACCCTAAGCCTTGCCGTTCCCTAACCCTAACCCTAGCTTGGAACGGAAACCCACCACCAGCCCTACAACTTACCCCCAAGCCGTAGCCTACTCCTGGCCCGTACGCTGGCACTGACCCGTGCGTCAGCACGTAGCCTGACCCTCCCACGTTTCTCTACCCTCACCTGTGCCCTAAGCCTTGCCGTTACCTAACCCTAATCCTAGCCCAGAACGGAAACCCACCACCAGCCCTACACCTTACCGTACGCCGTAGCCTACTCCTGGCCCATACGCTGGCACTGACCCGTGTGTCAGCACGTAGCCTGACCCTCCCACGTTTCCGTACCCTCACCTGTGCCCTAAGCCTTGCCGTTCCCTAACCCTAACCCTAGCTCGGAACGGAAATCCACCACCAGACACACACATGTTCCTACGCCGTAGCCTATTCCTGACCCGTACGCTGGCACTGACCCGTGCGTCAGCACGTAGCCTGACCCTCCCACATTTCCGTACCCTCACCTGTGCCATAAGACTTGCCGTTCCCTAACCCTAAACCTAGCCCGGAGCGGAAACACACCACCAGCCCTACACCTTACCTCCAAGCCGTAGCCTACTCCTGGCCCGTATGCTGGCACTGACCCGTGCGTCAGCAAGAAGCCTGACCCTCCCACGTTTCCGTACCCTCACCTGTGCCCTAAGCCTTGCCGCTCCCTAACCCTAACCCTAGACCGGAATGGAAATCCACCACCAGCCCTACCCCTTACCCTACGCCTTAGCATACTCCTGGCCCGTACGCTGGCACTGACACGTGCGTCAGCACGTAGCCTGACCCTCCCACATTTCTGTACCCTCACCTGTGCCCTAAGGCTTGCCGTTCCCTAACCCTAACCCTAGCTCGGAACGGAAATCCACCACCAGCCAAACATATTTCCCTACGCCGTAGCCTACTCCTGACCCGTACGCTGGCACTCACACGTGCGTCAGCACGTAGCCTGACCCTCCCACATTTCCGTACCCTCACCTGTGCCCTAAGCCTTGCCGTTCCCTAACCCTAACCCTAGCTCGGAACGAAAACCCACCACCAGCCCAACACATCTCCCTACGCTGTAGCCTACTCCTGGCCTGTACGCTGGCAGTGACACGTGCATCAGCACATAGCCTGACCCTCCCACGTTTCCGTACCCTCACCTGTGCCCTAAGCCTTGCCGTTCTCTAACCCTAACCCTAGCCCAGAACGAAAACCCACCACCAGCCTTACACCTTACCGTACGCCGTAGCCTACTCCTGGCCCATACGCTGGCACTGACTCGTGCGTCAGCACGTAGCCTGACCCTCCCACGTTTCCGTACCCTCACCTGTGCCCTAAGCTTTGCCGTTCCCTAACCCTAACCCTAGCCCGGAACGCAAACCCAACACCAGCCCTACCCCTTACCCTACACCTTAGCGTACTCCTGGCCCGTACGCTGGCACTGACACATGCGTCAGCATGTAGCCTGACCCTCCCACGTTTCTGTACACTCACCTGTGCCCTACGACTTGCCGTTCCCTAACCCTAACCCTAGCTCGGAACGAAAACCCACCACCAGCCCAACACATCTCCCTACGCTGTAGCCTACTCCTGGCCTGTACGCTGGCAGTGACACGTGCATCAGCACATAGCCTGACCCTCCCACGTTTCCGTACCCTCACCTGTGCCCTAAGCCTTGCCGTTCTCTAACCCTAACCCTAGCCCAGAACGAAAACCCACCACCAGCCTTACACCGTACCGTACGCCGTAGCCTACTCCTGGCCCATACGCTGGCACTGACTCGTGCGTCAGCACGTAGCCTGACCCTCCCACGTTTCCGTACCCTCACCTGTGCCCTAAGCCTTGCCGTTCCCTAACCCTAACCCTAGCTCGGAACGGAAATCCACCACCAGACAAACACATTTCCCTACGCCGTAGCCTATTCCTGACCCGTACGCTGGCACTGACCCGTGCGTCAGCACGTAGCCTGACCCTCCCCCATTTCTGTACCCTCACCTGTGCCATAAGACTTGCCGTTCCCTAACCCTAACCCTAGCCCGGAGCAGAAACCCACCACCACCCATACACCTTAACCCCAAGCCGTAGCCTACTCCTGGCCCGTATGCTGGCACTGACCCGTGCGTCAGCACGTAGCCTGACCCTCCCACATTTCCATACCCTCACCTGTGCCCTAAGCCTTGCCGTTCCCTAACCCTAACCCTAGCCCGGAACGGGAAAACACCACCAGCCCTACACCTTACCCCCAAGCCGTAGCCTACTCCTGGCCCGTACGCTGGCACTGACCCGTGCGTCAGCACGTAGCCTGACCCTCCCACGTTTCCATACAATCACCTGTGCCCTAAGCCTTGCCGTTACGTAACCCTAACCCTAGCCCGGAACAGAAATCCACCACCAGCCCTACACCTTACCCTACACCGTAGCCTACTCCTGGCCCGTACGCTGGAACTGACCCATGCGTCAGCACGTAGCCTGACCCTCCCACGTTTCCGTACCCTCACCTGTGCCCTAATCCTTGCCGTTCCCTAACCCTAACCCTAGCCCGGAACGGAAACCCACCACCAGGCCTACACCTTACCCTACGCCGTAGCCTCCTCCTGTCCCGTACCATGGCACTGACCTGTGCGTCAGCACATAGCCTGACCCTCCCACGTTTCCAAACACTCACCTGTGCCCCAAGCCTTGCCGTTCCCTAACCCTAACCCTAGCCCGGAATGGAAACCCACCACCAGCCCTACAACTTATGCCCAAGCCGTAGCCTATTCCTGACCCGTACGCTGGCACTGACCCGTGCGTCAGCACGTAGCCTGACCCTCCCCCATTTCTGTACCCTCACCTGTGCCATAAGACTTGCCGTTCCCTAACCCTAACCCTAGCCCGGAGCAGAAACCCACCACCACCCATACACCTTAACCCCAAGCCGTAGCCTACTCCTGGCCCGTATGCTGGCACTGACCCGTGCGTCAGCACGTAGCCTGACCCTCCCACATTTCCATACCCTCACCTGTGCCCTAAGCCTTGCCGTTCCCTAACCCTAACCCTAGCCCGGAACGGGAAAACACCACCAGCCCTACACCTTACCCCCAAGCCGTAGCCTACTCCTGGCCCGTACGCTGGCACTGACCCGTGCGTCAGCACGTAGCCTGACCCTCCCACGTTTCCATACAATCACCTGTGCCCTAAGCCTTGCCGTTACGTAACCCTAACCCTAGCCCGGAACAGAAATCCACCACCAGCCCTACACCTTACCCTACACCGTAGCCTACTCCTGGCCCGTACGCTGGAACTGACCCATGCGTCAGCACGTAGCCTGACCCTCCCACGTTTCCGTACCCTCACCTGTGCCCTAATCCTTGCCGTTCCCTAACCCTAACCCTAGCCCGGAACGGAAACCCACCACCAGGCCTACACCTTACCCTACGCCGTAGCCTCCTCCTGTCCCGTACCATGGCACTGACCTGTGCGTCAGCACGTAGCCTGACCCTCCCACGTTTCCAAACACTCACCTGTGCCCCAAGCCTTGCCGTTCCCTAAGCCTAACCCTAGCCCGGAATGGAAACCCACCACCAGCCCTACAACTTATGCCCAAGCCGTAGCCTACTCCTGGCCCGTACGCTGGCACTGACCCGTGCGTCAGCACTTAGCCTGACCCTCCAACGTTTCCGTACCCTCACCTGTACCCTAAGCCTTGCCGTTCCCTAACCCTAACCCTAGCTCGGAACGGAAACCCACCACCAGCCCTACACCTTACCCCCAAGCCGTAGCCTACTCCTGGCCCGTACGCTGGCACTGACCCGTGCGTCAGCACGTAGCCTGACCCTCCCACGTTTCTCTACCCTCACCTGTGCCCTAAGCCTTGCCGTTACCTAACCCTAACCCTAGCCCAGAACGGAAACCCACCACCAGCCCTACACCTTACCGTACGCCGTAGCCTACTCCTCGCCCATACGCTGGCACTGACCCGTGTGTCAGCACGTAGCCTGACCGTCCCACGTTTCCGTACCCTCACCTGTGCCCTAAGCCTTGCCGTTCCCTAACCCTAACCCTAGCTCGGAACGGAAATCCACCACCAGACAAACACATGTTCCTACGCCGTAGCCTATTCCTGACCCGTACGCTGGCACTGACCCATGCGTCAGCACGTAACCTGACCCTCCCACATTTCCGTACCCTCACCTGTGCCATAAGACTTGCCGTTCCCTAACCCTAACCCTAGCCCGGAGCGGAAACACACCACCAGCCCTACACCTTACCCCCAAGCCGTAGCCTACTCCTGGCCCGTATGCTGGCACTGACCCGTGCGTCAGCATGAAGCCTGACCCTCCCACGTTTCCGTACCCTCACCTGTGCCCTAAGCCTTGCCGCTCCCTAACCCTAACCCTAGACCGGAATGGAAATCCACCACCAGCCCTACCCCTTACCCTACGCCTTAGCGTACTCCTGGCCCGTACGCTGGCACTGACACGTGCGTCAGCACGTAGCCTGACCCTCCCACATTTCTGTACCCTCACCTGTGCCCTAAGCCTTGCCGTTCCCTAACCCTAACCCTAGCCCAGAACGAAAACCCACCACCAGCCTTACACCTTACCGTACGCCGTAGCCTACTCCTGGCCCATACGCTGGAACTGACCCGTGCGTCAGCACGTAGCCTGACCCTCCCACGTTTCCGTACCATCACCTGTGCCCTAAGCCTTGCCGTTCCCTAACCCTAACCCTAGCTCGGAACAGAAATCCACCACCAGCCAAACATATTTCCCTACGCCGTAGCCTACTCCTGACCCGTACGCTGGCACTCACACGTGCGTCAGCACGTAGCCTGACCCTCCCACATTTCCGTACCCTCACCTGTGCCCTAAGCCTTGCCGTTCCCTAACCCTAACCCTAGCCCGGAACGCAAACCCAACACCAGCCCTACCCCTTACCCTACACCTTAGCGTACTCCTGGCCCGTACGCTGGCACTGACACATGCGTCAGCATGTAGCCTGACCCTCCCACGTTTCTGTACACTCACCTGTGCCCTACGACTTGCCGTTCCCTAACCCTAACCCTAGCTCGGAACGAAAACCCACCACCAGCCCAACACATCTCCCTACGCTGTAGCCTACTCCTGGCCTGTACGCTGGCAGTGACACGTGCATCAGCACATAGCCTGACCCTCCCACGTTTCCGTACCCTCACCTGTGCCCTAAGCCTTGCCGTTCTCTAACCCTAACCCTAGCCCAGAACGAAAACCCACCACCAGCCTTACACCTTACCGTACGCCGTAGCCTACTCCTGGCCCATACGCTGGCACTGACTCGTGCGTCAGCACGTAGCCTGACCCTCCCACGTTTCCGTACCCTCACCTGTGCCCTAAGCCTTGCCGTTCCCTAACCCTAACCCTAGCTCGGAACGGAAATCCACCACCAGACAAACACATTTCCCTACGCCGTAGCCTATTCCTGACCCGTACGCTGGCACTGACCCGTGCGTCAGCACGTAGCCTGACCCTCCCCCATTTCTGTACCCTCACCTGTGCCATAAGACTTGCCGTTCCCTAACCCTAACCCTAGCCCGGAGCAGAAACCCACCACCAGCCATACACCTTAACCCCAAGCCGTAGCCTACTCCTGGCCCGTATGCTGGCACTGACCCGTGCGTCAGCACGTAGCCTGACCCTCCCACATTTCCATACCCTCACCTGTGCCCTAAGCCTTGCCGTTCCCTAACCCTAACCCTAGCCCGGAACGGGAAAACACCACCAGCCCTACACCTTACCCCCAAGCCGTAGCCTACTCCTGGACCGTACGCTGGCACTGACCCGTGCGTCAGCACGTAGCCTGACCCTCCCACGTTTCCATACAATCACCTGTGCCCTAAGCCTTGCCGTTACGTAACCCTAACCCTAGCCCGGAACAGAAATCCACCACCAGCCCTACACCTTACCCTACACCGTAGCCTACTCCTGGCCCGTACGCTGGAACTGACCCATGCGTCAGCACGTAGCCTGACCCTCCCACGTTTCCGTACCCTCACCTGTGACCTAATCCTTGCCGTTCCCTAACCCTAACCCTAGCCAGGAATGGAAACCCACCACCAGGCCTACACCTTACCCTACGCCGTAGCCTCCTCCTGTCCCGTACCATGGCACTGACCTGTGCGTCAGCACGTAGCCTGACCCTCCCACGTTTCCAAACACTCACCTGTGCCCCAAGCCTTGCCGTTCCCTAACCCTAACCCTAGCCCGGAATGGAAACCCACCACCAGCCCTACAACTTATGCCCAAGCCGTAGCCTACTCCTGGCCCGTACGCTGGCACTGACCCGTGCGTCAGCACTTAGCCTGACCCTCCAACGTTTCCGTACCCTCACCTGTACCCTAGCCTTGCCGTTCCCTAACCCTAACCCTAGCTCGGAACGGAAACCCACCACCAGCCCTACACCTTACCCCCAAGCCGTAGCCTACTCCTGGCCCGTACGCTGGCACTGACCCGTGCGTCAGCACGTAGCCTGACCCTCCCACGTTTCTCTACCCTCACCTGTGCCCTAAGCCTTGCCGTTACCTAACCCTAACCCTAGCCCAGAACGGAAACCCACCACCAGCCCTACACCTTACCGTACGCCGTAGCCTACTCCTGGCCCATACGCTGGCACTGACCCGTGTGTCAGCACGTAGCCTGACCCTCCCACGTTTCCGTACCCTCACCTGTGCCCTAAGCCTTGCCGTTCCCTAACCCTAACCCTAGCTCGGAACGGAAATCCACCACCAGACACACACATGTTCCTACGCCGTAGCCTATTCCTGACCCGTACGCTGGCACTGACCCGTGCGTCAGCACGTAGCCTGACCCTCCCACATTTCCGTACCCTCACCTGTGCCATAAGACTTGCCGTTCCCTAACCCTAAACCTAGCCCGGAGCGGAAACACACCACCAGCCCTACACCTTACCCCCAAGCCGTAGCCTACTCCTGGCCCGTATGCTGGCACTGACCCGTGCGTCAGCATGAAGCCTGACCCTCCCACGTTTCCGTACCCTCACCTGTGCCCTAAGCCTTGCCGCTCCCTAACCCTAACCCTAGACCGGAATGGAAATCCACCACCATCCCTACCCCTTACCCTACGCCTTAGCATACTCCTGGCCCGTACGCTGGCACTGACACGTGCGTCAGCACGTAGCCTGACCCTCCCACATTTCTGTACCCTCACCTGTGCCCTAAGCCTTGCCGTTCCCTAACCCTAACCCTAGCCCAGAACGAAAACCCACCACCAGCCTTACACCTTACCGTACGCCGTAGCCTACTCCTGGCCCATACGCTGGAACTGACCCGTGCGTCAGCACGTAGCCTGACCCTCCCACGTTTCCGTACCATCACCTGTGCCCTAAGCCTTGCCTTTCCCTAACCCTAACCCTAGCTCGGAACGGAAATCCACCACCAGCCAAACATATTTCCCTACGCCGTAGCCTACTCCTGACCCGTACGCTGGCACTCACACGTGCGTCAGCACGCAGCCTGACCCTCCCACATTTCTGTACCCTCACCTGTGCCATAAGACTTGCCATTCCCTAACCCTAACCCTAGCCCGGAGCAGAAACCCACCACCAGCCATACACCTTAACCCCAAGCCGTAGCCTACTCCTGGCCCGTATGCTGGCACTGACCCGTGCGTCAGCACGTAGCCTGACCCTGCCACATTTCCATACCCTCACCTGTGCCCTAAGCCTTGCCGTTCCCTAACCCTAACCCTAGCCCGGAACGGGAAAACACCACCAGCCCTACACCTTACCCCCAAGCCGTAGCCTACTCCTGGCCCGTACGCTGGCACTGACCCGTGCGTCAGCACGTAGCCTGACCCTCCCACGTTTCCATACAATCACCTGTGCCCTAAGCCTTGCCGTTACGTAACCCTAACCCTAGCCCGGAACAGAAATCCACCACCAGCCCTACACCTTACCCTACACCGTAGCCTACTCCTGGCCCGTACGCTGGAACTGACCCATGCGTCAGCACGTAGCCTGACCCTCCCACGTTTCCGTACCCTCACCTGTGCCCTAATCCTTGCCGTTCCCTAACCCTAACCCTAGCCCGGAACGGAAACCCACCACCAGGCCTACACCTTACCCTACGCCGTAGCCTCCTCCTGTCCCGTACCATGGCACTGACCTGTGCGTCAGCACGTAGCCTGACCCTCCCACGTTTCCAAACACTCACCTGTGCCCCAAGCCTTGCCGTACCCTAACCCTAACCCTAGCCCGGAATGGAAACCCACCACCAGCCCTACAACTTATGCCCAAGCCGTAGCCTACTCCTGGCCCGTACGCTGGCACTGACCCGTGCGTCAGCACTTAGCCTGACCCTCCAACGTTTCCGTACCCTCACCTGTACCCTAAGCCTTGCCGTTCCCTAACCCTAACCCTAGCTCGGAACGGAAACCCACCACCAGCCCTACAACTTACCCCCAAGCCGTAGGATACTCCTGGCCCGTACGCTGGCACTGACCCGTGCGTCAGCACGTAGCCTGACCCTCCCACGTTTCTCTACCCTCACCTGTGCCCTAAGCCTTGCCGTTACCTAACCCTAATCCTAGCCCAGAACGGAAACCCACCACCAGCCCTACACCTTACCGTACGCCGTAGCCTACTCCTGGCCCATACGCTGGCACTGACCCGTGTGTCAGCACGTAGCCTGACCCTCCCACGTTTCCGTACCCTCACCTGTGCCCTAAGCCTTGCCGTTCCCTAACCCTAACCCTAGCTCGGAACGGAAATCCACCACCAGACACACACATGTTCCTACGCCGTAGCCTATTCCTGACCCGTACGCTGGCACTGACCCGTGCGTCAGCACGTAGCCTGACCCTCCCACATTTCCGTACCCTCACCTGTGCCATAAGACTTGCCGTTCCCTAACCCTAAACCTAGCCCGGAGCGGAAACACACCACCAGCCCTACACCTTACCCCCAAGCCGTAGCCTACTCCTGGCCCGTATGCTGGCACTGACCCGTGCGTCAGCATGAAGCCTGACCCTCCCACGTTTCCGTACCCTCACCTGTGCCCTAAGCCTTGCCGCTCCCTAACCCTAACCCTAGACCGGAATGGAAATCCACCACCAGCCCTACCCCTTACCCTACGCCTTAGCATACTCCTGGCCCGTACGCTGGCACTGACACGTGCGTCAGCACGTAGCCTGACCCTCCCACATTTCTGTACCCTCACCTGTGCCCTAAGCCTTGCCGTTCCCTAACCCTAACCCTAGCTCGGAACGGAAATCCACCACCAGCCAAACATATTTCCCTACGCCGTAGCCTACTCCTGACCCGTACGCTGGCACTCACACGTGCGTCAGCACGTAGCCTGACCCTCCCACATTTCCGTACCCTCACCTGTGCCCTAAGCCTTGCCGTTCCCTAACCCTAACCCTAGCTCGGAACGAAAACCCACCACCAGCCCAACACATCTCCCTACGCTGTAGCCTACTCCTGGCCTGTACGCTGGCAGTGACACGTGCATCAGCACATAGCCTGACCCTCCCACGTTTCCGTACCCTCACCTGTGCCCTAAGCCTTGCCGTTCTCTAACCCTAACCCTAGCCCAGAACGAAAACCCACCACCAGCCTTACACCTTACCGTACGCCGTAGCCTACTCCTGGCCCATACGCTGGCACTGACTCGTGCGTCAGCACGTAGCCTGACCCTCCCACGTTTCCGTACCCTCACCTGTGCCCTAAGCTTTGCCGTTCCCTAACCCTAACCCTAGCCCGGAACGCAAACCCAACACCAGCCCTACCCCTTACCCTACACCTTAGCGTACTCCTGGCCCGTACGCTGGCACTGACACATGCGTCAGCATGTAGCCTGACCCTCCCACGTTTCTGTACACTCACCTGTGCCCTACGACTTGCCGTTCCCTAACCCTAACCCTAGCTCGGAACGAAAACCCACCACCAGCCCAACACATCTCCCTACGCTGTAGCCTACTCCTGGCCTGTACGCTGGCAGTGACACGTGCATCAGCACATAGCCTGACCCTCCCACGTTTCCGTACCCTCACCTGTGCCCTAAGCCTTGCCGTTCTCTAACCCTAACCCTAGCCCAGAACGAAAACCCACCACCAGCCTTACACCTTACCGTACGCCGTAGCCTACTCCTGGCTCATACGCTGGCACTGACTCGTGCGTCAGCACGTAGCCTGACCCTCCCACGTTTCCGTACCCTCACCTGTGCCCTAAGCCTTGCCGTTCCCTAACCCTAACCCTAGCTCGGAACGGAAATCCACCACCAGACAAACACATTTCCCTACGCCGTAGCCTATTCCTGACCCGTACGCTGGCACTGACCCGTGCGTCAGCACGTAGCCTGACCCTCCCCCATTTCTGTACCCTCACCTGTGCCATAAGACTTGCCGTTCCCTAACCCTAACCCTAGCCCGGAGCAGAAACCCACCACCACCCATACACCTTAACCCCAAGCCGTAGCCTACTCCTGGCCCGTATGCTGGCACTGACCCGTGCGTCAGCACGTAGCCTGACCCTCCCACATTTCCATACCCTCACCTGTGCCCTAAGCCTTGCCGTTCCCTAACCCTAACCCTAGCCCGGAACGGGAAAACACCACCAGCCCTACACCTTACCCCCAAGCCGTAGCCTACTCCTGGCCCGTACGCTGGCACTGACCCGTGCGTCAGCACGTAGCCTGACCCTCCCACGTTTCCATACAATCACCTGTGCCCTAAGCCTTGCCGTTACGTAACCCTAACCCTAGCCCGGAACAGAAATCCACCACCAGCCCTACACCTTACCCTACACCGTAGCCTACTCCTGGCCCGTACGCTGGAACTGACCCATGCGTCAGCACGTAGCCTGACCCTCCCACGTTTCCGTACCCTCACCTGTGCCCTAATCCTTGCCGTTCCCTAACCCTAACCCTAGCCCGGAACGGAAACCCACCACCAGGCCTACACCTTACCCTACGCCGTAGCCTCCTCCTGTCCCGTACCATGGCACTGACCTGTGCGTCAGCACGTAGCCTGACCCTCCCACGTTTCCAAACACTCACCTGTGCCCCAAGCCTTGCCGTTCCCTAACCCTAACCCTAGCCCGGAATGGAAACCCACCACCAGCCCTACAACTTATGCCCAAGCCGTAGCCTATTCCTGACCCGTACGCTGGCACTGACCCGTGCGTCAGCACGTAGCCTGACCCTCCCCCATTTCTGTACCCTCACCTGTGCCATAAGACTTGCCGTTCCCTAACCCTAACCCTAGCCCGGAGCAGAAACCCACCACCACCCATACACCTTAACCCCAAGCCGTAGCCTACTCCTGGCCCGTATGCTGGCACTGACCCGTGCGTCAGCACGTAGCCTGACCCTCCCACATTTCCATACCCTCACCTGTGCCCTAAGCCTTGCCGTTCCCTAACCCTAACCCTAGCCCGGAACGGGAAAACACCACCAGCCCTACACCTTACTCCCAAGCCGTAGCCTACTCCTGGCCCGTACGCTGGCACTGACCCGTGCGTCAGCACGTAGCCTGACCCTCCCACGTTTCCATACAATCACCTGTGCCCTAAGCCTTGCCGTTACGTAACCCTAACCCTAGCCCGGAACAGAAATCCACCACCAGCCCTACACCTTACCCTACACCGTAGCCTACTCCTGGCCCGTACGCTGGAACTGACCCATGCGTCAGCACGTAGCCTGACCCTCCCACGTTTCCGTACCCTCACCTGTGCCCTAATCCTTGCCGTTCCCTAACCCTAACCCTAGCCCGGAACGGAAACCCACCACCAGGCCTACACCTTACCCTACGCCGTAGCCTCCTCCTGTCCCGTACCATGGCACTGACCTGTGCGTCAGCACGTAGCCTGACCCTCCCACGTTTCCAAACACTCACCTGTGCCCCAAGCCTTGCCGTTCCCTAACCCTAACCCTAGCCCGGAATGGAAACCCACCACCAGCCCTACAACTTATGCCCAAGCCGTAGCCTACTCCTGGCCCGTACGCTGGCACTGACCCGTGCGTCAGCACTTAGCCTGACCCTCCAACGTTTCCGTACCCTCACCTGTACCCTAAGCCTTGCCGTTCCCTAACCCTAACCCTAGCTCGGAACGGAAACCCACCACCAGCCCTACACCTTACCCCCAAGCCGTAGCCTACTCCTGGCCCGTACGCTGGCACTGACCCGTGCGTCAGCACGTAGCCTGACCCTCCCACGTTTCTCTACCCTCACCTGTGCCCTAAGCCTTGCCGTTACCTAACCCTAACCCTAGCCCAGAACGGAAACCCACCACCAGCCCTACACCTTACCGTACGCCGTAGCCTACTCCTCGCCCATACGCTGGCACTGACCCGTGTGTCAGCACGTAGCCTGACCGTCCCACGTTTCCGTACCCTCACCTGTGCCCTAAGCCTTGCCGTTCCCTAACCCTAACCCTAGCTCGGAACGGAAATCCACCACCAGACAAACACATGTTCCTACGCCGTAGCCTATTCCTGACCCGTACGCTGGCACTGACCCATGCGTCAGCACGTAACCTGACCCTCCCACATTTCCGTACCCTCACCTGTGCCATAAGACTTGCCGTTCCCTAACCCTAACCCTAGCCCGGAGCGGAAACACACCACCAGCCCTACACCTTACCCCCAAGCCGTAGCCTACTCCTGGCCCGTATGCTGGCACTGACCCGTGCGTCAGCATGAAGCCTGACCCTCCCACGTTTCCGTACCCTCACCTGTGCCCTAAGCCTTGCCGCTCCCTAACCCTAACCCTAGACCGGAATGGAAATCCACCACCAGCCCTACCCCTTACCCTACGCCTTAGCGTACTCCTGGCCCGTACGCTGGCACTGACACGTGCGTCAGCACGTAGCCTGACCCTCCCACATTTCTGTACCCTCACCTGTGCCCTAAGCCTTGCCGTTCCCTAACCCTAACCCTAGCCCAGAACGAAAACCCACCACCAGCCTTACACCTTACCGTACGCCGTAGCCTACTCCTGGCCCATACGCTGGAACTGACCCGTGCGTCAGCACGTAGCCTGACCCTCCCACGTTTCCGTACCATCACCTGTGCCCTAAGCCTTGCCGTTCCCTAACCCTAACCCTAGCTCGGAACAGAAATCCACCACCAGCCAAACATATTTCCCTACGCCGTAGCCTACTCCTGACCCGTACGCTGGCACTCACACGTGCGTCAGCACGTAGCCTGACCCTCCCACATTTCCGTACCCTCACCTGTGCCCTAAGCCTTGCCGTTCCCTAACCCTAACCCTAGCCCGGAACGCAAACCCAACACCAGCCCTACCCCTTACCCTACACCTTAGCGTACTCCTGGCCCGTACGCTGGCACTGACACATGCGTCAGCATGTAGCCTGACCCTCCCACGTTTCTGTACACTCACCTGTGCCCTACGACTTGCCGTTCCCTAACCCTAACCCTAGCTCGGAACGAAAACCCACCACCAGCCCAACACATCTCCCTACGCTGTAGCCTACTCCTGGCCTGTACGCTGGCAGTGACACGTGCATCAGCACATAGCCTGACCCTCCCACGTTTCCGTACCCTCACCTGTGCCCTAAGCCTTGCCGTTCTCTAACCCTAACCCTAGCCCAGAACGAAAACCCACCACCAGCCTTACACCTTACCGTACGCCGTAGCCTACTCCTGGCCCATACGCTGGCACTGACTCGTGCGTCAGCACGTAGCCTGACCCTCCCACGTTTCCGTACCCTCACCTGTGCCCTAAGCCTTGCCGTTCCCTAACCCTAACCCTAGCTCGGAACGGAAATCCACCACCAGACAAACACATTTCCCTACGCCGTAGCCTATTCCTGACCCGTACGCTGGCACTGACCCGTGCGTCAGCACGTAGCCTGACCCTCCCCCATTTCTGTACCCTCACCTGTGCCATAAGACTTGCCGTTCCCTAACCCTAACCCTAGCCCGGAGCAGAAACCCACCACCAGCCATACACCTTAACCCCAAGCCGTAGCCTACTCCTGGCCCGTATGCTGGCACTGACCCGTGCGTCAGCACGTAGCCTGACCCTCCCACATTTCCATACCCTCACCTGTGCCCTAAGCCTTGCCGTTCCCTAACCCTAACCCTAGCCCGGAACGGGAAAACACCACCAGCCCTACACCTTACCCCCAAGCCGTAGCCTACTCCTGGACCGTACGCTGGCACTGACCCGTGCGTCAGCACGTAGCCTGACCCTCCCACGTTTCCATACAATCACCTGTGCCCTAAGCCTTGCCGTTACGTAACCCTAACCCTAGCCCGGAACAGAAATCCACCACCAGCCCTACACCTTACCCTACACCGTAGCCTACTCCTGGCCCGTACGCTGGAACTGACCCATGCGTCAGCACGTAGCCTGACCCTCCCACGTTTCCGTACCCTCACCTGTGACCTAATCCTTGCCGTTCCCTAACCCTAACCCTAGCCAGGAATGGAAACCCACCACCAGGCCTACACCTTACCCTACGCCGTAGCCTCCTCCTGTCCCGTACCATGGCACTGACCTGTGCGTCAGCACGTAGCCTGACCCTCCCACGTTTCCAAACACTCACCTGTGCCCCAAGCCTTGCCGTTCCCTAACCCTAACCCTAGCCCGGAATGGAAACCCACCACCAGCCCTACAACTTATGCCCAAGCCGTAGCCTACTCCTGGCCCGTACGCTGGCACTGACCCGTGCGTCAGCACTTAGCCTGACCCTCCAACGTTTCCGTACCCTCACCTGTACCCTAGCCTTGCCGTTCCCTAACCCTAACCCTAGCTCGGAACGGAAACCCACCACCAGCCCTACACCTTACCCCCAAGCCGTAGCCTACTCCTGGCCCGTACGCTGGCACTGACCCGTGCGTCAGCACGTAGCCTGACCCTCCCACGTTTCTCTACCCTCACCTGTGCCCTAAGCCTTGCCGTTACCTAACCCTAACCCTAGCCCAGAACGGAAACCCACCACCAGCCCTACACCTTACCGTACGCCGTAGCCTACTCCTGGCCCATACGCTGGCACTGACCCGTGTGTCAGCACGTAGCCTGACCCTCCCACGTTTCCGTACCCTCACCTGTGCCCTAAGCCTTGCCGTTCCCTAACCCTAACCCTAGCTCGGAACGGAAATCCACCACCAGACACACACATGTTCCTACGCCGTAGCCTATTCCTGACCCGTACGCTGGCACTGACCCGTGCGTCAGCACGTAGCCTGACCCTCCCACATTTCCGTACCCTCACCTGTGCCATAAGACTTGCCGTTCCCTAACCCTAAACCTAGCCCGGAGCGGAAACACACCACCAGCCCTACACCTTACCCCCAAGCCGTAGCCTACTCCTGGCCCGTATGCTGGCACTGACCCGTGCGTCAGCATGAAGCCTGACCCTCCCACGTTTCCGTACCCTCACCTGTGCCCTAAGCCTTGCCGCCCCCTAACCCTAACCCTAGACCGGAATGGAAATCCACCACCATCCCTACCCCTTACCCTACGCCTTAGCATACTCCTGGCCCGTACGCTGGCACTGACACGTGCGTCAGCACGTAGCCTGACCCTCCCACATTTCTGTACCCTCACCTGTGCCCTAAGCCTTGCCGTTACCTAACCCTAACCCTAGCCCAGAACGAAAACCCACCACCAGCCTTACACCTTACCGTACGCCGTAGCCTACTCCTGGCCCATACGCTGGAACTGACCCGTGCGTCAGCACGTAGCCTGACCCTCCCACGTTTCCGTACCATCACCTGTGCCCTAAGCCTTGCCGTTCCCTAACCCTAACCCTAGCTCGGAACGGAAATCCACCACCAGCCAAACATATTTCCCTACGCCGTAGCCTACTCCTGACCCGTACGCTGGCACTCACACGTGCGTCAGCACGTAGCCTGACCCTCCCACATTTCCGTACCCTCACCTGTGCCCTAAGCCTTGCCGTTCCCTAACCCTAACCCTAGCCCGGAACGCAAACCCAACACCAGCCCTACCCCTTACCCTACACCTTAGCGTACTCCTGGCCCGTACGCTGGCACTGACACATGCGTCAGCATGTAGCCTGACCCTCCCACGTTTCTGTACACTCACCTGTGCCCTACGACTTGCCGTTCCCTAACCCTAACCCTAGCTCGGAACGAAAACCCACCACCAGCCCAACACATCTCCCTACGCTGTAGCCTACTCCTGGCCTGTACGCTGGCAGTGACACGTGCATCAGCACATAGCCTGACCCTCCCACGTTTCCGTACCCTCACCTGTGCCCTAAGCCTTGCCGTTCTCTAACCCTAACCCTAGCCCAGAACGAAAACCCACCACCAGCCTTACACCTTACCGTACGCCGTAGCCTACTCCTGGCCCATACGCTGGCACTGACTCGTGCGTCAGCACATAGCCTGACCCTCCCACGTTTCCGTACCCTCACCTGTGCCCTAAGCCTTGCCGTTCCCTAACCCTAACCCTAGCCCGGAACGCAAACCCAACACCAGCCCTACCCCTTACCCTACACCTTAGCGTACTCCTGGCCCGTACGCTGGCACTGACACATGCGTCAGCATGTAGCCTGACCCTCCCACGTTTCTGTACACTCACCTGTGCCCTACGACTTGCCGTTCCCTAACCCTAACCCTAGCTCGGAACGAAAACCCACCACCAGCCCAACACATCTCCCTACGCTGTAGCCTACTCCTGGCCTGTACGCTGGCAGTGACACGTGCATCAGCACATAGCCTGACCCTCCCACGTTTCCGTACCCTCACCTGTGCCCTAAGCCTTGCCGTTCTCTAACCCTAACCCTAGCCCAGAACGAAAACCCACCACCAGCCTTACACCTTACCGTACGCCGTAGCCTACTCCTGGCCCATACGCTGGCACTGACTCGTGCATCAGCACGTAGCCTGACCCTCCCACGTTTCCGTACCCTCACCTGTGCCCTAAGCCTTGCCGCTCCCTAACCCTAACCCTAGCTCGGAACGGAAATCCACCACCAGACAAACACATTTCCCTACGCCGTAGCCTATTCCTGACCCGTACGCTGGCACTGACCCGTGCGTCAGCACGTAGCCTGACCCTCCCCCATTTCTGTACCCTCACCTGTGCCATAAGACTTGCCGTTCCCTAACCCTAACCCTAGCCCGGAGCAGAAACCCACCACCAGCCATACACCTTAACCCCAAGCCGTAGCCTACTCCTGGCCCGTATGCTGGCACTGACCCGTGCGTCAGCACGTAGCCTGACCCTCCCACATTTCCATACCCTCACCTGTGCCCTAAGCCTTGCCGTTCCCTAACCCTAACCCTAGCCCGGAACGGGAAAACACCACCAGCCCTACACCTTACCCCCAAGCCGTAGCCTACTCCTGGCCCGTACGCTGGCACTGACCCGTGCGTCAGCACGTAGCCTGACCCTCCCACGTTTCCATACAATCACCTGTGCCCTAAGCCTTGCCGTTACGTAACCCTAACCCTAGCCCGGAACAGAAATCCACCACCAGCCCTACACCTTACCCTACACCGTAGCCTACTCCTGGCCCGTACGCTGGAACTGACCCATGCGTCAGCACGTAGCCTGACCCTCCCACGTTTCCGTACCCTCACCTGTGCCCTAATCCTTGCCGTTCCCTAACCCTAACCCTAGCCCGGAACGGAAACCCACCACCAGGCCTACACCTTACCCTACGCCGTAGCCTCCTCCTGTCCCGTACCATGGCACTGACCTGTGCGTCAGCACGTAGCCTGACCCTCCCACGTTTCCAAACACTCACCTGTGCCCCAAGCCTTGCCGTTCCCTAACCCTAACCCTAGCCCGGAATGGAAACCCACCACCAGCCCTACAACTTATGCCCAAGCCGTAGCCTACTCCTGGCCCGTACACTGGCACTGACCCGTGCGTCAGCACTTAGCCTGACCCTCCAACGTTTCCGTACCCTCACCTGTACCCTAAGCCTTGCCGTTCCCTAACCCTAACCCTAGCTCGGAACGGAAACCCACCACCAGACACACACATGTTCCTACGCCGTAGCCTATTCCTGACCCGTACGCTGGCACTGACCCGTGCGTCAGCACGTAGCCTGACCCTCCCACATTTCCGTACCCTCACCTGTGCCATAAGACTTGCCGTTCCCTAACCCTAACCCTAGCCCGGAGCGGAAACACACCACCAGCCCTACACCTTACCCTACGCCGTAGCCTCCTCCTATCCCGTACCATGGCACTGACCTGGGCCTCAGCACGTAGCCTGACCCTCCCACGTTTCCATACACTCACCTGTGCCCTAAGCCTTGCTGTTCCCTAACCCTAACACTAGCCCGGAATGGAAACCCACCACCAGCCCTACAACTTATGCCCAAGCCGTAGCCTACTCCTGGCCCGTACGCTGGCACTGACCCGTGTGTCAGCACGTAGCCTGACCCTCCCACGTTTCCGTACCCTCACCTGTGCCCTAAGCCTTGCCGTTCCCTAACCCTAACCCTAGCCCCGAATGGAAACCCACCACCAGCCCTACACCTTACCCTATGCCGTAGCCTACTCCTGGCCCATACGCTGGCCCTGACCCGTGCGTCAGCACGTAGCCTGACCCTCCCACGTTTCTCTACCCTCACCTGTGCCCTAAGCCTTGCCGTTCCCTAACCCTAACCCTAGCCCAGAACGGAAACCCACCACCAGCCCTACACCTTACCGTACGCCGTAGCCTACTCCTGGCCCATACGCTGGCACTGACTCGTGCGTCAGCACGTAGCCTGACCCTCCCACGTTTCCGTACCCTCACCTGTGCCCTAAGCCTTGCCGTTCCCTAACCCTAACCCTAGCTCGGAACGGAAATCCACCACCAGACAAACACATTTCCCTACGCCGTAGCCTATTCCTGACCCGTACGCTGGCACTGACCCGTGCGTCAGCACGTAGCCTGACCCTCCCACATTTCCGTACCCTCACCTGTGCCATAAGACTTGCCGTTCCCTAACCCTAACCCTAGCCCGGAGCAGAAACCCACCACCAGCCATACACCTTAACCCCAAGCCGTAGCCTACTCCTGGCCCGTATGCTGGCACTGACCCGTGCGTCAGCACGTAGCCTGACCCTCCCACATTTCCATACCCTCACCTGTGCCCTAAGCCTTGCCGTTCCCTAACCCTAACCCTAGCCCGGAACGGGAAAACACCACCAGCCCTACACCTTACCCCCAAGCCGTAGCCTACTCCTGGCCCGTACGCTGGCACTGACCCGTGCGTCAGCACGTAGCCTGACCCTCCCACGTTTCCATACAATCACCTGTGCCCTAAGCCTTGCCGTTACGTAACCCTAACCCTAGCCCGGAACAGAAATCCACCACCAGCCCTACACCTTACCCTACACCGTAGCCTACTCCTGGCCCGTACGCTGGAACTGACCCATGCGTCAGCACGTAGCCTGACCGTCCCACGTTTCCGTACCCTCACCTGTGCCCTAATCCTTGCCGTTCCCTAACCCTAACCCTAGCCCGGAACGGAAACCCACCACCAGGCCTACATCTTACCCTACGCCGTAGCCTCCTCCTGTCCCGTACCATGGCACTGACCTGTGCGTCAGCACGTAGCCTGACCCTCCCACGTTTCCAAACACTCACCTGTGTCCCAAGACTTGCCGTTCCCTAACCCTAACCCTAGCCCGGAATGGAAACCCACCAACAGCCCTACAACTTATGCCCAAGCCGTAGCCTACTCCTGGCCCGTACGCTGGCACTGACCCGTGCGTCAGCACTTAGCCTGACCCTCCAACGTTTCCGTACCCTCACCTGTACCCTAAGCCTTGCCGTTCCCTAACCCTAACCCTAGCTCTGAACGGAAACCCACCACCAGCCCTACACCTTACCGTACGCCGTAGCCTACTCCTGGCCCATACGTTGGCACTGATCCGTGCGTCAGCACGTAGCCTGACCCTCCCACGTTTCCGTACCCTCACCTGTGACCTAAGCCTTGCCGTTCCCTAACCCTAACCCTAGCTCGGAACGGAAATCCACCACCAGCCAAACACATTTTCCTACGCCGTAGCCTATTCCTGACCCGTACGCTGGCACTGACCCGTGCGTCAGCACGTAGCCTGACCCTCCCACATTTCCGTACCCTCACCTGTGCCGTAAGACTTGCCGTTCCCTAACCCTAACTCTAGCCCGGAGCGGAAACACACCACCAGGTCTACACCTTACCCCCAAGCCGTAGCCTACTCCTGGCCCGTATGCTGGCACTGACCCGTGCGTCAGCATGTAGCCTGAACCTCCCACGTTTCCGTACCCTCACCTGTGCCCTAAACCTTGCCGCTCCCTAACCATAACCATAGACCGGAAAGGAAAACCACCACCAGCCCTACCCCTTACCGTACGCCTTAGCGTACTCCTGGCCCGTACGCTGGCACTGACACGTGCGTCAGCACGTAGCCTGACCCTCCCACATTTCTGTACCGTCACCTGTGCCCTAAGCCTTGCCGTTACCTAACCCTAACCCTAGCCCAGAACGAAAATCCACCACCAGCCTTACACCTTACCGTACGCCGTAGCCTCCTCCTGTCCCGTACCATGGCACTGACATGTGCGCCAGCACGTAGCCTGACCCTCCCACGTTTCCATACACTCACCTGTGCCCTAAGCCTTGCCGTTCCCTAACCCTAACCCTAGCCCGGAATGGAAACCCACCACAAGCCCTACAACTTATGCCCAAGCCGTTGCCTACTCCTAGCCCGTACGCTGGCACTGAACCGTGCGTCAGCACTTAGCCAGACCCTCCAACGTTTCCGTACCCTCACCTGTACCCTAAGCCTTGCCGTTCCCTAACCCTAACCCTAGCTCAGAACGGAAACCCACCACCAGCCCTACACCTTACCCCCAAGCCGTAGCCTACTCCTGGCCCGTACGCTGGCACTGACCCGTGTGTCAGCACGTAGCCTGACCCTCCCACGTTTCTCTACCCTCACCTGTGCCCTAAGCATTGCCGTTACCTAACCCTAACCCTAGCCCAGAACGGAAACCCACCACCAGCCCTACCCCTTACCGTACGCCGTAGCCTACTCCTGGCCCATACGCTGGCACTGACCCGTGTGTCAGCACGTAGCCTGACGCTCCCACGTTTCCGTACCCTCACCTGTGCCCTAAGCCTTGCCGTTCCCTAACCCTAACCCTAGCTCGGAACGGAAAGCCACCACCAGACAAACACATGTTCCTACGCCGTAGCCTATTCCTGACCCGTACGCTGGCACTGACCCGTGCGTCAGCACGTAGCCTGACCCTCCCACATTTCCGTACCCTCACCTGTGCCATAAGACTTGCCGTTCCCTAACCCTAACCCTAGCCCGGAGCGGAAACACACCACCAGCCCTACAACTTATGCCCAAGCTGTAGCCTACTCCTGGCCCGTACGCTGGCACTGACCCGTGCGTCAGCACTTAGCCTGACCCTCCAACGTTTCCGTACCCTCACCTGTACCCTAAGCCTTGCCGTTCCCTAACCCTAACCCTAGCTCGGAACGGAAACCCACCACCAGCCCTACGCCTTACCCCCAAGCCGTAGCCTACTCCTGGCCCGTACGCTGGCACTGACCCGTCTGTCAGCACGTAGCCTGACCCTCCCACGTTTCCGTACCCTCACCTGTGCCCTAAGCCTTGCCGTTCCCTAACCCTAACCCTAGCCCCGAACGGAAACCCACCACCAGCCCTACACCTTACCCTACGCCGTAGCCTACTCCTGGCCCGTACGCTGGCACTGACCCGTGCGTCAGCTCGTAGCCTGACCCTCCCACGTTTCTCTAACCTCACCTGTGCCCTAACCCTTGCCGTTTCCTAACCCTAACCCTAGCCCAGAACGGAAACCCACCACCAGCCCTACACCTTACCGTACGCCGTAGCCTACTCCTGGCCCATACGCTGGCACTGACCCATGCGTCAGCACGTAGGCTGACCCTCCCACGTTTCCGTACCCTCACCTGTGCCCTAAGCCTTGCCGTTCCCTAACCCTAACCCTAGCTCGGAACGGAAATCCACCACCAGACAAACACATTTTCCTACGCCATAGCCTATTCCTGACCCGTACGCTGGCACTGACCCGTGCGTCAGCACGTAGCCTGACCCTCCCACATTTCCGTATCCTCACCTGTGCCATAAGACTTGCCATTCCCTAACCCTAACCCTAGCCCGGAGCGGAAACACACCACCAGCCCTACACATTACCCCCAAGCCGTAGCCTACTCCTGGCCCGTATGCTGGCACTGACCCCTTCGTCAGCATGTAGCCTGACCCTCCCACGTTTCCGTACCCTCACCTGTGCCCTAAGACTTGCCGCTCCCTAACCCTAACCCTAGACCGGAAATGAAAACCACCACCAGCCCTACCCCTTACCCTACGCCTTAGCGTACTCCTGGCCCGTACGCTGGCACTGACACGTGCGTCAGCACGTAGCCTGACCCTCCCACATTTCTGTACCCTCACCTGTGCCCTAAGCCTTGCCGTTCCCTAACCCTAACCCTAGCCCAGAACGAAAACCCACCACCAGCCTTACACCTTACCGTACGCCGTAGCCTACTCCTGGCCCTTACGCTGGAACTGACCCGTGCGTCAGCACGTAGCCTGACTCTCCCACGTTTCCGTACCCTCACCTGTGCCCTAAGCCTTGCCGTTCCCTAACCCTAACCCTAGTTCGGAACGGAAATCCACCACCAGACAAACACATTTCCCTACGCCGTAGCCTATTCCTGACCCGTACGCTGGCACTGACCCGTGCGTCAGCACGTAGCCTGACCCTCCCACATTTCCATACCCTCACCTGTGCCCTAAGCCTTGCCGTTCCCTAACCCTAACCCTAGCCCGGAACGGGAAAACACCACCAGCCCTACACCTTACCCCCAAGCCGTAGCCTACTCCTGGCCCGTACGCTGGCACTGACCCGTGCGTCAGCACGTAGCCTGACCCTCCCACGTTTCCATACAATCACCTGTGCCCTAAGCCTTGCCGTTACGTAACCCTAACCCTAGCCCGGAACAGAAATCCACCACCAGCCCTACACCTTACCCTACACCGTAGCCTACTCCTGGCCCGTACGCTGGAACTGACCCATGCGTCAGCACGTAGCCTGACCCTCCCACGTTTCCGTACCCTCACCTGTGCCCTAATCCTTGCCGTTCCCTAACCCTAACCCTAGCCCGGAACGGAAACCCACCACCAGGCCTACACCTTACCCTACGCCGTAGCCTCCTCCTGTCCCGTACCATGGCACTGACCTGTGCGTCAGCACGTAGCCTGACCCTCCCACGTTTCCAAACACTCACCTGTGCCCCAAGCCTTGCCGTTCCCTAACCCTAACCCTAGCCCGGAATGGAAACCCACCACCAGCCCTACAACTTATGCCCAAGCCGTAGCCTACTCCTGGCCCGTACGCTGGCACTGACCCGTGCGTCAGCACTTAGCCTGACCCTCCAACGTTTCCGTACCCTCACCTGTACCCAAAGCCTTGCCGTTCCCTAACCCTAACCCTAGCTCTGAACGGAAACCCACCACCAGCCCTACACCTTACCCCCAAGCCGTAGCCTAATCCTGGCTGGTACGCTGGCACTGACCCGTGTGTCAGCACGTAGCCTGACCCTCCCACGTTTCCGTACCCTCACCTGTGCCCTAAGCCTTGCCGTTCCCTAACCCTAACCCTAGCCCCGAACGGAAACCCACCACCAGCCCTACACCTTACCCTACGCCGTAGCCTACTCCTGGCCCGTACGCTGGCACTGACCCATGCGTCAGCACGTAGCCTGACCCTCCCACGTTTCTCTACCCTCACCTGTGCCCTAAGCCTTGCCGTTACCTAACCCTAACCCTAGCCCAGAACGGAAACCCACCACCAGCCCTACACCTTACCCTACGCCGTAGCCTCCTCCTGTCCCGTACCATGGCACTGACCTGTGCGTCAGCACGTAGCCTGACCCTCCCAAGTTTCCATACACTCACCTGTGCCCTAAGCCTTGCCGTTCCCTAACCCTAACACTAGCCCGGAATGGAAACCCACCACCAGCCCTACAACTTATGCCCAAGCCGTAGCCTACTCCTGGCCCGTACGCTGGCACTGAGCCGTGTGTCAGCACGTAGCCTGACCCTCCCACGTTTCCGTACCCTCACCTGTGCCCTAAGCCTTGCCGTTCCCTAACCCTAACCCTAGACCCGAATGGAAACCCACCACCAGCCCTACACCTTACCCTATGCCGTAGCCTACTCCTGGCCCGTACGCTGGCACTGACCCGTGCGTCAGCACGTAGCCTGACCCTCCCACGTTTCTCTACCCTCACCTGTGCCCTAAGCCTTGCCGTTCCCTAACCCTAACCCTAGCCCAGAACGGAAACCCACCACCAGCCCTACACCTTACCGTACGCCGTAGCCTAATCCTGGCCCATACGCTGGCACTGACTCGTGCGTCAGCACGTAGCCTGACCCTCCCACGTTTCCGTACCCTCACCTGTGCCCTAAGCCTTGCCGTTCCCTAACCCTAACCCTAGCTCGGAACGGAAATCCACCACCAGACAAACACATTTCACTACGCCGTAGCCTATTCCTGACCCGTACGCTGGCACTGACCCGTGCGTCAGCACGTAGCCTGACCCTCACACATTTCCGTACCCTCACCTGTGCCATAAGACTTGCCGTTCCCTAACCCTAACCCTAGCCCGGAGCAGAAACCCACCACCAGCCATACACCTTAACCCCAAGCCGTAGCCTACTCCTGGCCCGTATGCTGGCACTGACCCGTGCGTCAGCACGTAGCCTGACCCTCCCACATTTCCATACCCTCACCTGTGCCCTAAGCCTTGCCGTTCCCTAACCCTAACCCTAGCCCGGAACGGGAAAACACCACCAGCCCTACACCTTACCCCCAAGCCGTAGCCTACTCCTGGCCCGTACGCTGGCACTGACCCGTGCGTCAGCACGTAGCCTGACCCTCCCACGTTTCCATACAATCACCTGTGCCCTAAGCCTTGCCGTTACGTAACCCTAACCCTAGCCCGGAACAGAAATCCACCACCAGCCCTACACCTTACCCTACACCGTAGCCTACTCCTGGCCCGTACGCTGGAACTGACCCATGCGTCAGCACGTAGCCTGACCCTCCCACGTTTCCGTACCCTCACCTGTGCCCTAATCCTTGCCGTTCCCTAACCCTAACCCTAGCCCGGAACGGAAACCCACCACCAGGCCTACATCTTACCCTACGCCGTAGCCTCCTCCTGTCCCGTACCATGGCACTGACCTGTGCGTCAGCACGTAGCCTGACCCTCCCACGTTTCCAAACACTCACCTGTGCCCCAAGCCTTGCCGTTCCCTAACCCTAACCCTAGCCCGGAATGGAAACCCACCACCAGCCCTACAACTTATGCCCAGGCCGTAGCCTACTCCTGGCCCGTACGCTGGCACTGACCCGTGCGTCAGCACTTAGCCTGACCCTCCAACGTTTCCGTACCCTCACCTGTACCCAAAGCCTTGCCATTCCCTAACCCTAACCCTAGCTCTGAACGGAAACCCACCACCAGCCCTACACCTTACCCCCAAGCCGTAGCCTAATCCTGGCCGGTACGCTGGCACTGACCCGTGTGTCAGCACGTAGCCTGACCCTCCCACGTTTCCGTACCCTCACCTGTGCCCTAAGCCTTGCCGTTCCCTAACCCTAACCCTAGCCCCGAAAGGAAACCCACCACCAGCCCTACACCTTACCCTACGCCGTAGCCTACTCCTGGCCCGTACGCTGGCACTGACCCATGCGTCAGCACGTAGCCTGACCCTCCCACGTTTCTCTATCCTCAACTGTGCCCTAAGCCTTGCCGTTACCTAACCCTAACCCTAGCCCTGAACGGAAACCCACCACCAGCCCTACACCTTACCGTACGCCGTAGCCTACTCCTGGCCCATACGCTGGCAGTGACCCGTGCGTCAGCACGTAGCCTGACCCTCCCACGTTTCCGTACCCTCACCTGTGCCCTAAGCCTTGCCGTTCCCTAACCCTAACCCTAGCTCGGAACGGGAATCCACCACCAGCCAAACACATTTTCCTACGCCGTAGCCTATTCCTGACCCGTACGCTGGCACTGACCCGTGCGTCAGCACGTAGCCTGACCCTCCCACATTTCCGTACCCTCACCTGTGCCGTAAGACTTGCCGTTCCCTAACCCTAACCCTAGCCCGGAGCGGAAACACACCACCAGGTCTACACCTTACCCCCAAGCCGTAGCCTACTCCTGGCCCGTATGCTGGCACTGACCCGTGCGTCAGCATGTAGCCTGAACCTCCCACGTTTCCGTACCCTCACCTGTGCCCTAAACCTTGCCGCTCCCTAACCCTAACCCTAGACCGGAAAGGAAAACCACCACCAGCCCTACCCCTTACCCTACGCCTTAGCGTACTCCTGGCCCGTACGCTGGCACTGACACGTGCGTCAGCACGTAGCCTGACCCTCCCACATTTCTCTACCGTCACCTGTGCCCTAAGCCTTGCCGTTACCTAACCCTAACCCTAGCCCAGAACGAAAACCCACCACCAGCCTTACACCTTACCGTACGCCGTAGCCTACTCCTGGCCCATACGGTGGAACTGACCCGTGCGTCAGCACGTAGCCTGACCCTCCAACGTTTCCGTACCCTCACCTGTACCCTAAGCCTTGCCGTTCCCTAACCCTAACCCTAGCTCGGAACGGAAACCCACCACCAGCCCTACACCTTACCCCCAAGCCGTAGCCTACTCCTGGCCCGTACGCTGGCACTGACCCGTGTGTCAGCACGTAGCGTGACCCTCCCACGTTTCCGTACCCTCACCTGTGCCCTAAGCCTTGCCGTTCCCTAACCCTAACCCTAGCCCCGAATGGAAACCCACCACCAGCCCTACACCTTACCCTACGCCGTAGCCTACTCCTGGCCCGTATGCTGGCACTGACCCGTGCGTCAGCACGTAGCCTGACCCTCCCACGTTTCTCTACCCTCACCTGTGCCCTAAGCCTTGCCGTTACCTAACCCTAACCCAAGCCCAGAACGGAAACCCACCACCAGCCCTACACCTTACCGTACGCCGTAGCCTACTCCTGGCCCATACGCTGGCACTGACCCGTGTGTCAGCACGTAGCCTGACCCTCCCACGTTTCCGTACCCTCACCTGTGCCCTAAGCCTTGCCGTTCCCTAACCCTAACCCTAGCTCGGAACGGAAATCCACCACCAGACAAACACATGTTCCTACGCCGTAGCCTATTCCTGACCCATACGCTGGCACTGACCCGTGCGTCAGCACGTAGCCTGACCCTCCCACATTTCCGTACCCTCACCTGTGCCATAAGACTTGCCGTTCCCTAACCCTAACCCTAGCCCGGAGCGGAAACACACCACCAGGTCTACACCTTACCCCCAAGCCGTAGCCTACTCCTGGCCCGTATGCTGGCACTGACCCGTGCGTCAGCATGTAGCCTGAACCTCCCACGTTTCCGTACCCTCACCAGTGCCCTAAACCTTCCCGCTCCCTAACCCTAACCCTAGACCGGAAAGGAAATCCACCACCAGCCCTACCCCTTACCCTACGCCTTAGCGTACTCCTGGCCCGTACGCTGGCACTGACACGTGCGTCAGCACGTAGCCTGACCCTCCCACATTTCTGTACCCTCACCTGTGCCCTAAGCCTTGCCGTTCCCTAACCCTAACCCTAGCCCAGAACGAAAACCCACCACCAGCCTTACACCTTACCGTACGCCGTAGCCTACTCCTGGCCCGTACGCAGGCACTGACCCGTGCGTCAGCACGTAGCCTGACCCTCCCACGTTTCCGTAATCTCACCTGTGCCCTAAGCCTTGCCGTTCCCTAACCCTAACCCTAGCCCGAAACGGAAACCCAACACCAGCCCTACACCTTACCCTACGCCGTAGCGTAATCATGGCCCGTACGCTGGAACTGACCCGTGCGTCAGCACGTAGCCTGACCCTCCCACGTTTCCGTACCATCACCTGTGCCCTAAGCCTTGCCGTTCCCTAACCCTAACCCTAGCTCGGAACCGAAATCCACCACCAGCCAAACATATTTCCCTACGCCGTAGCCTACTCCTGACCCGTACGCTGGCACTCACACGTGCGTCAGCACGTAGCCTGACCCTCCCACATTTCCGTACCCTCACCTGTGCCATAAGACTTGCCGTTCCCTAACCCTAACCCTAGCCCGGAGCGGAAACACACCACCAGCCCTACAACTTACCCCCAAGCCGTAGCCTACTCCCGGCCCGTACGCTGGCACTGACCCGTGCGTCAGCACGTAGCCTGACCCTCCCACGTTTCCGTACCCTCACCTGTGCCCTAAGCCTTGCCGTTCCCTAACCCTAACCCTAGCCCGGAACGCAAACCCAACACCAGCCCTACCCCTTACCCTACGCCTTAGCGTACTCCTGGCCCGTACGCTGGCACTGACACATGCGTCAGCATGTAGCCTGACCCTCCCACGTTTCTGTACACTCACCTGTGCCCTACGACTTGCCGTTCCCTAACCCTAACCCTAGCTCGGAACGAAAACCCACCACCAGCCCAACACATCTCCCTACGCTGTAGCCTACTCCTGGCCTGTACGCTGGCAGTGACACGTGCATCAGCACATAGCCTGACCCTCCCACATTTCCGTACCCTCACCTGTGCCCTAAGCCTTGCCGTTCTCTAACCCTAACCCTAGCCCGGAAAGGAAACCCACCACCAGCCCTACACCTTACCCTACGCTGTAGCCTACAACTGGCCCGTAGGCTGGCAACGACCCGTGCGTCAGCACGTAGCCTGACCCTCCCACGTTTCCGTACCCTCACCTGTACCCTAAGCTTTGCCGTTCCCTAACCCTAACCCTAGCCCAGAACGGAAACCCACCACCAGCCCTACCCCTTACCCTACACCGTAGGCTACTCCTGGCCCGTACGCCGGCACTGACCCGTGCATCAGCACGTAGCCTGACCCTCCCACTTTTCCGTACCCTCACCTGTGCCCTAAGCATTGCCCTTCCCCAACCCTAACCCTAGCCCGAAACGGAAACCCACCACCAGCCCTACACCTTACCCTACACCGTAGTCTACTCCTGGCCCGTACGCTGGCACTGACCCGTGCGTCAGCACATAGCCTGACCCTCCCACATTTCCGTACCCTGACCTGTGCCATAAGGCTTGCCGTTCCCTAACCCTAACCCTAGCCCGGAGCGGAAACCCACCACCAGCCCTACACCTTAACCCCAAGCCGTAGCCTACTCCTGGCCCGTATGCGGGCACTGAACCGTGCGTCAGCACGTAGCCTGACCCTCCCACATTTCCGTACCCTCACCTGGGCCCTAAGCCTTGCCGTTCCCTAACCCTAACCCTAGCAAGGAACGGGAAAGCACCACCAGCCCTACACCTTACCCCGAAGCCGTAGCCTACACCTGGCCCGTACGCTGGCACTGACCCGTGCGTCAGCACGTAGCCTAACCCTCCCACGTTTCCATACAATCACCTGTGCCCTAAGCCTTGCCGTTACGTAACCCTAACCCTAGCTCGGAACAGAAATCCACCACAAGCCCTACACCTTACCCTACACCGTAGCCTAATCCTGGCCCGTACGCTGGAACTGACCCATGCGTCAGCACGTAGCCTGACCCTCCCACGTTTCCGTACCCTCACCTGTGCCCTAATCCTAGCCGTTCCCTAACCCTAACCCTAGCCCGGAACGGAAACCCACCACCAGGCCTACACCTTACCCTACGCCGTAGCCTACTCCTGTCCCGTACCATGGCACTGACCTGTGCGTCAGCACGTAGCCTGACCCTCCCACGTTTCCATACACTCACCTGTGCCCTAAGGCTTGCCGTTCCCTAACCCTAACCCTAGCCCGGAATGGAAACCCACCACCAGCCCTACAACTTATGCCCAAGCCGCAGCCTACTCCTGGCCCGTACGCTGGCACTGACCCGTGCGTCAGCACTTAGCCTGACCCTCCAACGTTTCCGTACCCTCACCTGTACCCTAAGCCTTGCCGTTCCCTAACCCTAACCCTAGCTCGGAACGGAAACCCACCACCAGCCCTACGCCTTACCCCCAAGCCGTAGCCTACTCCTGGCCCGTACGATGGCACTGACCCGTGTGTCAGCACGTAGCCTGACCCTCCCACGTTTCCGTACCCTCACCTGTGCCCTAAGCCTTGCCGTTCCCTAACCCTAACCCTAGCTCGGAACGGAAATCCACCACCAGCCAAACACATTTCCCTACGCCGTAGCCTACTCCGGACCCGTACGCTGGCAGTCACACGTGCATCAGCACGTAGCCTGACCCTCCCACATTTCCGTACCCTCACCTGTGCCATAAGACTTGCCGTTCCCTAACCCTAACCCTAGCCCGGAGCGGAAACACTCCACCAGCCCTACACCTTACCCCCAAGCCGTAGCCTACTCCTGACCCGTACGCAGGCACTGACCCGTGCGTCAGCACGTAGCCTGACCCTCCCACGTTTCCGTACCCTCACCTGTGCCCTAAGCCTTGCCGTTCCCTAACCCTAACCCTAGCCCGAAACGGAAACCCAACACCAGCCCTACCCCTTACCCTACGCCTTAGCGTAATCATGGCCCGTACGCTGGCACTGACACGTGCGTCAGCACATAGCCTGAGCCTCCCACATTTCTGTACACTCACCTGTGCCCTAAGACTTGCCATTCCCTAACCCTAACCCTAGCTCGGAACGAAAACCCACCACCAGCCCAACACATCTCCCTACGCTGTAGCCTACTCTTGGCCTGTATGCTGGCAGTGACACGTGCATCAGCACATAGCCTGACCCTCCCACGTTTCCGTACCCTCACCTGTGCCCTAAGCCTTGCCGTTCCCTAACCCTATCCCTACCCCGGAAAAGAAACCCTCTACCAGCCCTACACCTTACCTTGCACCGTAGCCTACTCCTGGCCCGTACGCTGGCACTGACCCGTGCGTCAGCACGTAGCCTGAACCTCCCTCATTTCCGTACCCTCACCTGTGCCCTAAGCCTTGCCGTTCCCTAACCCTAACCCTAGCCCGGAACGGAAACCCACCACCATCCCTACCCCTTACCCTACGCCGTAGCCTACTCCTGGCCCGTACGCTGTCACTGACCCGTGTGTCAGCACGTAGCCTGACCCTCCCACGTTTCCGTACCCTCACCTGTGCCCTAAGCCTTGCCGTTCCCTAACCCTAACCCTAAACCGGAACGGAAACCCACCACCATCCCTACCCCTTACCCTACGCCGTAGCCTACTCCTGGCCCGTACGCTGGCACTGACCTGTGCGTCAGCATGTAGCCTGACCCTCCCACGTTTTTGTACACTCACATGTGCCCTACGACTTGCCGTTCCCTAACCCTAACCCTAGCTCGGAACGAAAACCCACCACCAGCCCAACACATCTCCCTACGCTGTAGCCTAATCCTGGCCTGTACGCTGGCAGTAACACGTGCATAAGGACATAGCCTGACCCTCCCACGTTTCCGTACCATCACCTGTGCCCTAAGCCTTGCCGTTCTCTAACCCTAACCCTAGCCCGGAAAGGAAACCCACCACCAGCCCTACACCTTACCCTACGCTGTAGCCTACAACTGGCCCGTAGGCTGGCAACGACCCGTGCGTCAGCTCGTAGCCTGACCCTCCCACGTTTCCGTACCCTCACCTGTGCCCTAAGCTTTGCCGTTCCCTAACCCTAACACTAGCCCAGAACGGAAACCCACCACCAGCCCTACCCCTTACCCTACGCCGTAGCCTACTCCTGGCCCGTACGCTGGCACTGACCCGTGCGTCAGCACGTACCCTGACCCTCCCACTTTTCCGTACCCTCACCTGTGCCCTAAGCATTGCCGTTCCCCAACCCTAACCCTAGCCCCAAACGGAAACCCACCACCAGCCCTACACCTTACCCTACACCGTAGTCTACTCCTGGCCCGTAAGCTGGCACTGACCCGTGCGTCAGCACGTAGCCTGACGCTCCCACATTTCCGTACCCTGACCTGTGCCCTAAGCCTTGCCGTTCCCTCACCCTAACACTAGCCCGGAACGGGAAAACACCACCAGCCCTACAACTTACCCCCAATCCGTAGCCTACTCCTGGACCGTACGCTGGCACTGACCCATGCGTCAGCACGTAGCCTGACCCTCCCACGTTTCCATACAATCACCTGTGCCCTAAGCCTTGCCGTTACCTAACCCTAACCCTAGCCCAGAACAGAAATCCACCACCAGCCCTACACCTTATCGTACGCCGTAGCCTACTCCTGGCCCGTACGCTGGAACTGACCCATGCGTCAGCACGTAGCCTGACCCTCCCACGTTTCCGTACCCTCACCTGTGCCCTAATCCTTGCCGTTCCCTAACCCTAACCCTAGCTCGGAACGGAAATCCACCACCAGCCAAACACATTTTCCTACGCCGTAGCCTATTCCTGACCCGTACGCTGGAACTGACCCGTGCGTCAGCACGTAGCCTGACCCTCCCACATTTCCGTACCCTCACCTGTGCCGTAAGACTTGCCGTTCCCTAACCCTAACCCTAGCCCGGAGCGGAAACACACCACCAGGTCTACACCTTACCCCCAAGCCGTAGCCTACTCCTGGCCCGTACGCTGGCACTGACCCGTGCGTCAGCACTTAGCCTGACCCTCCAACGTTTCCGTACCCTCACCTGTACCCTAAGCCTTGCCGTTCCCTAACCCTAACCCTAGCTCGGAACGGAAACCCACCACTAGCCCTACACCTTACCACCAAGCCGTAGCCTACTCCTGGCCCGTACGCTGGCACTGACCCGTGCGTCAGCACGTAGCCTGACCCTCCCACGTTTCTCTACCCTCACCTGTGCCCTAAGCCTTGCCGTTACCTAACCCTAACCCTAGCCCAGAACGGAAACCCACCACCAGCCCTACACCTTACCGTACGCCGTAGCCTACTCCTGGCCCATACACTGGCACTGACCCGTGTGTCAGCACGTAGCCTGACCCTCCCACGTTTCCGTACCCTCACCTGTGCCCTAAGCCTTGCCGTTCCCTAACCCTAACCCTAGCTCGGAACGGAAATCCACCACCAGACAAACACATGTTCCTACGCCGTAGCCTATTCCTGACCCATACGCTGGCACTGACCCGTGCGTCAGCACGTAGCCTGACCCTCCCACATTTCCGTACCCTCACCTGTGCCATAAGACTTGCCGTTCCCTAACCCTAACCCTAGCCCGGAGCGGAAACACACCACCAGGTCTACACCTTACCCCCAAGCCGTAGCCTACTCCTGGCCCGTATGCTGGCACTGACCCGTGCGTCAGCATGTAGCCTGAACCTCCCACGTTTCCGTACCCTCACCTGTGCCCTAAAACTTGCCGCTCCCTAACCCTAACCATAGACCGGAAAGGAAATCCACCACCAGCCCTACCCCTTACCCTACGCCTTAGCGTACTCCTGGCCCGTACGCTGGCACTGACACGTGCGTCAGCACGTAGCCTGACCCTCCCACATTTCCGTACCCTCACCTGTGCCATAAGACTTGCCGTTCCCTAACCCTAACCCTAGCCCGGAGCGGAAACACACCACCAGCCCTACACCTTACCCCCAAGCCGTAGCCTACTCCCGGCGCGTACGCTGGCACTGACCCGTGCGTCACCACGTAGCCTGACCCTCCCACGTTTCCGTACCCTCACCTGTGCCCTAAGCCTTGCCGTTCCCTAACCCTAACCCTAGCCCGGAACGCAAACCCAACACCAGCCCTACACCTTACCCTACGCCTTAGCGTACTCCGGGCCCGTACGCTGGCACTGACACATGCGTCAGCATGTAGCCTGACCCTCCCACGTTTCTGTACACTCACCTGTGCCCTACGACTTGCCGTTCCCTAACCCTAACCCTAGCTCGGAACGAAAACCCACCACCAGCCCAACACATCTCCCTACGCTGTAGCCTACTCCTGGCCTGTACGCTGGCAGTGACACGTGCATCAGCACATAGCCTGACCCTCCCACGTTTCCGTACCCTCACCTGTGCCCTAAGCCTTGCCGTTCTCTAACCCTAACCCTAGCCCGGAAAGGAAACCCACCACCAGCCCTACACCTTACCCTACGCTGTAGCCTACAACTGGCCCGTAGGCTGGCAACGACCCGTGCGTCAGCACGTAGCCTGACCCTCCCACGTTTCCGTACCCTCACCTGTGCCCTAATCCTAGCCGTTCCCTAACCCTAACCCTAGCCCGGAACGGAAACCCACCACCAGGCCTACACCTTACCCTACGCCGTAGCCTACTCCTGTCCCGTACCATGGCACTGACCTGTGCGTCAGCACGTAGCCTGACCTTCCCACGTTTCCATACACTCACCTGTGCCCTAAGGCTTGCCGTTCCCTAACCCTAACCCTAGCCCGGAATGGAAACCCACCACCAGCCCTACAACTTATGCCCAAGCCGTAGCCTACTCCTGGCCCGTATGCTGGCACTGACCCGTGCGTCAGCACTTAGCCTGACCCTCCAACGTTTCCGTACCCTCACCTGTACCCTAAGCCTTGCCGTTCCCTAACCCTAACCCTAGCTCGGAACGGAAACCCACCACCAGCCCTACGCCTTACCCCCAAGCCGTAGCCTACTCCTGGCCCGTACGATGGCACTGACCCGTGTGTCAGCACGTAGCCGGACCCTCCCACGTTTCCGTACCCTCACCTGTGCCCTAAGCCTTGCCGTTCCCTAACCCTAACCCTAGCTCGGAACGGAAATCCACCACCAGCCAAACACATTTCCCTACGCCGTAGCCTACTCCGGACCCGTACGCTGGCACTCACACGTGCATCAGCACGTAGCCTGACCCTCCCACATTTCCGTACCCTCACCTGTGCCATAAGACTTGCCGTTCCCTAACCCTAACCCTAGCCCGGAGCGGAAACACTCCACCAGCCCTACACCTTACCCCCAAGCCGTAGCCTACTCCTGGCCCGTACGCTGGCACTGACCCGTGCGTCAGCACGTAGCCTGACCCTCCCACGTTTCCGTACCCTCACCTGTGCCCTAAGCCTTGCCGTTCCCTAACCCTAACCCTAGCCCGAAACGGAAACCCAACACCAGCCCTACCCCTTACCCTACGCCTTAGCGTAATCATGGCCCGTACGCTGGCACTGACACGTGCGTCAGCACGTAGCCTGAGCCTCCCACATTTCCGTACACTCACCTGTGCCCTAAGACTTGCCATTCCCTAACCCTAACCCTAGCTCGGAACGAAAACCCACCACCAGCCCAACACATCTCCCTACGCTGTAGCCTACTCTTGGCCTGTATGCTGGCAGTGACACGTGCATCAGCACATAGCCTGACCCTCCCACGTTTCCGTACCCTCACCTGTGCCCTAAGCCTTGCCGTTCCCTAACCCTATCCCTACCCCGGAAAAGAAACCCTCTACCAGCCCTACACCTTACCTTGCACCGTAGCCTACTCCTGGCCCGTACGCTGGCACTGACCCGTGCGTCAGCACGTAGCCTGAACCTCCCTCGTTTCCGTACCCTCACCTGTGCCCTAAGCCTTGCCGTTCCCTAACCCTAACCCTAGCCCGGAACGGAAACCCACCACCATCCCTACCCCTTACCCTACGCCGTAGCCTACTCCTGGCCCGTACGCTGTCACTGACCCGTGTGTCAGCACGTAGCCTGACCCTCCCACGTTTCCGTACCCTCACCTGTGCCCTAAGCCTTGCCGTTCCCTAACCCTAACCCTAAACCGGAACGGAAACCCACCACCATCCCTACCCCTTACCCTACGCCGTAGCCTACTCCTGGCCCGTACGCTGGCACTGACCTGTGCGTCAGCATGTAGCCTGACCCTCCCACGTTTCTGTACACTCACATGTGCCCTACGACTTGCCGTTCCCTAAGCCTAACCCTAGCTCGGAACGAAAACCCACCACCAGCCCAACACATCTCCCTACGCTGTAGCCTAATCCTGGCCTGTACGCTGGCAGTAACACGTGCATAAGGACATAGCCTGACCCTCCCACGTTTCCGTACCATCACCTGTGCCCTAAGCCTTGCCGTTCTCTAACCCTAACCCTAGCCCGGAAAGGAAACCCACCACCAGCCCTACACCTTACCCTACGCTGTAGCCTACAACTGGCCCGTAGGCTGGCAACGACCCGTGCGTCAGCACGTAGCCTGACCCTCCCACGTTTCCGTACCCTCACCTGTGCCCTAAGCTTTGCCGTTCCCTAACCCTAACACTAGCCCAGAACGGAAACCCACCACCAGCCCTACCCCTTACCCTACGCCGTAGCCTACTCCTGGCCCGTACGCTGGCACTGACCCGTGCCTCAGCACGTACCCTGACCCTCCCACTTTTCCGTACCCTCACCTGTGCCCTAAGCATTGCCGTTCCCCAACCCTAACCCTAGCCCCAAACTGAAACCCACCACCAGCCCTACACCTTACCCTACACCGTAGTCTACTCCTGGCCCGTAAGCTGGCACTGACCCGTGCGTCAGCACGTAGCCTGACCCTCCCACATTTCCGTACCCTGACCTGTGCCCTAAGCCTTGCCGTTCCCTCACCCTAACACTAGCCCGGAACGGGAAAACACCACCAGCCCTACAACTTACCCCCAATCCGTAGCCTACTCCTGGACCGTACGCTGGCACTGACCCATGCGTCAGCACGTAGCCTGACCCTCCCACGTTTCCATACAATCACCTTTGCCCTAAGCCTTGCCGTTACCTAACCCTAACCCTAGCCCAGAACAGAAATCCACCACCAGCCCTACACCTTATCGTACGCCGTAGCCTACTCCTGGCCCGTACGCTGGAACTGACCCATGCGTCAGCACGTAGCCTGACCCTCCCACGTTTCTGTACCCTCACCTGTGCCCTAATCCTTGCCGTTCCCTAACCCTAACCCTAGCCCGGAACGGAAACCCACCACCAGCCCTACACCTTACCCTATGCCGTAGCCTACTCCTGGCCCATACGCTAGCACTGACCCGTGCGTCAGCACGTAGCCTGACCCTCCCACGTTTCCGTACCCTCACCTGTGCCCTAAGCCTTGCCGTTCCCTAACCCTAACCCTAGCTCGGAACGGAAATCCACCACAAGCCAAACACATTTCCCTACGCCGTAGCCAATTCCTGACCCGTACGCTGGCACTGACCCGTGCGTCAGCACGTAGCCTGACCCTCCCACATTTCCGTACCCTCACCTGTGCAATAAGACTTGCCGTTCCCTAACCCTAACCCTAGCCCGGAGCGGAAACCCACCACCAGCCCTACACCTTAACCCCAAGACGTAGCTTACTCATGGCCCGTATGCTGGCACTGACCCGTGCGTCAGCACGTAGCCTGACCCTCCCACATTTCCGTACCCTCACCTGTGCCCTAAGCCTTGCCGTTCCCTAACCCTAACCCTAGTCCGGAACGGGAAAACACCACCAGCCCTACACCTTACCCCCAAGCCGTAGCCTACTCCTGGCCCGTACGCTGGCACTGACCCGTGCGTCAGCACGTAGCCTGACCCTCCCACGTTTCCATACAATCACCTGTGCCCTAAGCCTTGCCGTTACGTAACCCTAACCCTAGCCCGGAACAGAAATCCACCACCAGCCCTACACCTTACCCTACGCCGTAGCCTACTCCTGGCCCGTACGCTGGAACTGACCCATGCGTCAGCACGTAGCCTGACCCTCCCACGTTTCCGTACCCTCACCTGTGCCGTAATCCTTGCCGTTCCCTAACCCTAACCCTAGCCCGGAACGGAAACCCACCACCAGGCCTACACCTTACCCTACGCCGTAGCCTCCTCCTGTCCCGTACCATGGCACTGACCTGTGCGTCAGCACGTAGCCTGACCCTCCCACGTTTCCATACACTCACCTGAGCCCTAAGCCTTGCCGTTCCCTAACCCTAACCGTAGCTCGGAACGGAAATCCACCACCAGCCAAACACATTTTCCTACGCCGTAGCCTATTCCTGACCCGTACGCTGGCACTGACCCGTGCGTCAGCACGTAGCCTGACCCTCCCACATTTCCATACCCTCACCTGTGCCATAAGACTTGCCGTTCCCTAACACTAACCCTAGCCCGGAGCGGAAACACACCACCAGGTCTACAACTTACCCCCAAGCCGTAGCCTACTCCTGGCCCGTATGCTGGCACTGACCCGTCCGTCAGCATGTAGCCTGAACCTCCCACGTTTCCGTACCCACACCTGTGCCCTAAGCCTTGCCGCTCCCTAACCCTAACCCTAGACCGGAATGGAAAACCACCACCAGCCCTACCCCTTACCCTACGCCTTAGCGTACTGCTGGCCCGTACGCTGGCACTGACACGTGCGTCAGCACGTAGCCTGACACTCCCACATTTCTGTACCCTCACCTGTGCCCTAAGCCTTGCCGTTCCCTAACCCTAACCCTAGCCCAGAACGAAAACCCACCACCAGCCTTACACCTTACCGTACGCCGTAGCCTACTCCTGGCCCATACGGTGGAACTGACCCGTGCGTCAGCACGTAGCCTGACCCTCCCACGTTTCCGTACCCTCACCTGTGCCCTAAGCCTTGCCGTTCCCTAACCCTAACCCTAGCTCGGAACCGAAATCCACCACCAGCCAAACAAATTTCCCTACGCCGTAGCCTACTCCTGGCCCGTACGCTGGCACAGACCCGTGCGTCAGCACGTAGCCAGACCCTCTCACGTTTCCATACAATCACCTGTGCCCTAAGCCTTGCCGTTACGTAACCCTAACCCTAGCCCGGAACAGAAATCCACCACCAGCCCTACACCTTACCCTACGCTGTAGCCTACTCCTGGCCCGTACGCTGGAACTGACCCATGCGTCAGCACGTAGCCTGACCCTCCCACGTTTCCGTACCCTCACCTGTGCCCTAATCCTTGCCGTTCCCTAACCCTAACCCTAGCCTGGAACGGAAACCCACCACCAGGCCTACACCTTACCCTACGCCGTAGCCTCCTCCTGTCCCGTACCATGGCACTGACCTGTGCGTCAGCACGTAGCCTGACCCTCCCACGTTTCCATACACTCACCTGTGCCCTAAGCCTTGCCGTTCCCTAACCCTAACACTAGCCCGGAATGGAAACCCACCACCAGCCCTACAACTTATGCCCAAGCCGTAGCCTACTCCTGGCCCGTACGCTGGCACTGACCCGTGTGTCAGCACGTAGCCTGACCCTCCCACGTTTCCGTACCCTCACCTGTGCCCTAAGCCTTGCCGTTCCCTAACCCTAACCCTAGCCCCGAATGGAAACCCACCACCAGCCCTACACCTTACCCTATGCCGTAGCCTACTCCTGGCCCGTACGCTGGCACTGACCCGTGCGTCAGCACGTAGCCTGACCCTCCCACGTTTCTCTACCCTCACCTGTGCCCTAAGCCTTGCCGTTCCCTAACCCTAACCCTAGCCCAGAACGGAAACCCACCACCAGCCCTACACCTTACCGTACGCCGTAGCCTACTCCTGGCCCATACGCTGGCACTAACTCGTGCGTCAGCACGTAGCCTGACCCTCCCACGTTTCCGTACCCTCACCTGTGCCCTAAGCCTTGCCGTTCCCTAACCCTAACCCTAGCTCGGAACGGAAATCCACCACCAGACAAACACATTTCCCTACGCCGTAGCCTATTCCTGACCCGTACGCTGGCACTGACCCGTGCGTCAGCACGTAGCCTGACCCTCCCCCATTTCCGTACCCTCACCTGTGCCATAAGACTTGCCGTTCCCTAACCCTAACCCTAGCCCGGAGCAGAAACCCACCACCAGCCATACACCTTAACCCCAAGCCGTAGCCTACTCCTGGCCCGTATGCTAGCACTGACCCGTGCGTCAGCACGTAGCCTGACCGTCCCACATTTCCATACCCTCACCTGTGCCCTAAGCCTTGCCGTTCCCTAACCCTAACCCTAGCCCGGAACGGGAAAACACCACCAGCCCTACACCTTACCCCCAAGCCGTAGCCTACTCCTGGCCCGTACGCTGGCACTGACCCGTGCGTCAGCACGTAGCCTGACCCTCCCACGTTTCCATACAATCACCTGTGCCCTAAGCCTTGCCGTTACGTAACCCTAACCCTAGCCCGGAACAGAAATCCAGCACCAGCCCTACACCTTACCCTACACCGTAGCCTACTCCTGGCCCGTACGCTGGAACTGACCCATGCGTCAGCACGTAGCCTGACCCTCCCACGTTTCTGTACCCTCACCTGTGCCCTAATCCTTGCCGTTCCCTAACCCTAACCCTAGCCCGGAACGGAAACCCACCACCAGGCCTACACCTTACCCTACGCCGTAGCCTCCTCCTGTCCCGTACCATGGCACTGACCTGTGCGTCAGCACGTAGCCTGACCCTCCCACGTTTCCAAACACTCACCTGTGCCCCAAGCCTTGCCGTTCCCTAACCCTAACCCTACCCCGGAATGGAAACCCACCACCAGCCCTACAACTTATGCCCAAGCCGTAGCCTACTCCTGGCCCGTACGCTGGCACTGACCCGTGCGTCAGCACTTAGCCTGACCCTCCAACGTTTCCGTACCCTCACCTGTACCCTAAGCCTTGCCGTTCCCTAACCCTAACCCTAGCTCTGAACGGAAACCCACCACCAGCCCTACATCTTACCCCCAAGCCGTAGCCTAATCCTGGCCCGTACGCTGGCACTGACCCGTGTGTCAGCACGTAGCCTGACCCTCCCACGTTTCCGTACCCTCACCTGTGCCCTAAGCCTTGCCGTTCCCTAACCCTAACCCTAGCCCGGAACGGAAACCCACCACCAGCCCTACACCTTACCCTACGCCGTAGCCTACTCCTGGCCCGTACGCTGGCACTGACCCATGCGTCAGCACGTAGCCTGACCCTCCCACGTTTCTCTACCCTCACCTGTGCCCTAAGCCTTGCCGTTACCTAACCCTAACCCTAGCCCAGAACGGAAACCCACCACCAGCCCTACACCTTACCCTACGCCGTAGCCTCCTCCTGTCCCGTACCATGGCACTGACCTGTGCCTCAGCACGTAGCCTGACCCTCCCACGTTTCCATACACTCACCTGTGCCCTAAGCCTTGCTGTTCCCTAACCCTAACACTAGCCCGGAATGGAAACCCACCACAAGCCCTACAACTTATGCCCAAGCCGTAGCCTACTCCTGGCCCGTACGCTGGCACTGACCCGTGTGTCAGCACGTAGCCTGACCCTCCCACGTTTCCGTACCCTCACCTGTGCCCTAAGCCTTGCCGTTCCCTAACCCTAACCCTAGCCCCGAATGGAAACCCACCACCAGCCCTACACCTTACCCTATGCCGTAGCCTACTCCTGGCCCGTACGCTGGCACTGACCCGTGCGTCAGCACGTAGCCTGACCCTCCCACGTTTCTCTACCCTCACCTGTGCCCTAAGCCTTGCCGTTCCCTAACCCTAACCCTAGCCCAGAACGGAAACCCACCACCAGCCCTACACCTTACCGTACGCCGTAGCCTACTCCTGGCCCATACGCTGGCACTGACTCGTGCGTCAGCACGTAGCCTGACCCTCCCACGTTTCCGTACCCTCACCTGTGCCCTAAGCCTTGCCGTTCCCTGACCCTAACCCTAGCTCGGAACGGAAATCCACCACCAGACAAACACATTTCCCTACGCCGTAGCCTATTCCTGACCCGTACGCTGGCACTGACCCGTGCGTCAGCACGTAGCCTGACCCTCCCACATTTCCGTACCCTCACCTGTGCCATAAGACTTGCCGTTCCCTAACCCTAACCCTAGCCCGGAGCAGAAACCCACCACCAGCCATACACCTTAACCCCAAGCCGTAGCCTACTCCTGGCCCGTATGCTGGCACTGACACGTGCGTCAGCACGTAGCCTGACCCTCCCACATTTCCATACCCTCACCTGTGCCCTGAGCCTTGCCGTTCCCTAACCCTAACCCTAGCCCGGAACGGGAAAACACCACCAGCCCTACACCTTACCCCCAAGCCGTAGCCTACTCCTGGCCCGTACGCTGGCACTGACCCGTGCGTCAGCACGTAGCCTGACCCTCCCACGTTTCCATACAATCACCTGTGCCCTAAGCCTTGCCGTTACGTAACCCTAACCCTAGCCCGGAACAGAAATCCACCACCAGCCCTACACCTTACCCTACACCGTAGCCTACTCCTGGCCCGTACGCTGGAACTGACCCATGCGTCAGCACGTAGCCTGACCCTCCCACGTTTCCGTACCCTCACCTGTGCCCTAATCCTTGCCGTTCCCTAACCCTAACCCTAGCCCGGAACGGAAACCCACCACCAGGCCTACATCTTACCCTACGCCGTAGCCTCCTCCTGTCCCGTACCATGGCACTGACCTGTGCGTCAGCACGTAGCCTGACCCTCCCACGTTTCCAAACACTCACCTGTGCCCCAAGACTTGCCGTTCCCTAACCCTAACCCTAGCCCGGAATGGAAACCCACCACCAGCCCTACAACTTATGCCCAAGCCGTAGCCTACTCCTGGCCCGTACGCTGGCACTGACCCGTGCGTCAGCACTTAGCCTGACCCTCCAACGTTTCCGTACCCTCACCTGTACCCTAAGCCTTGCCGTTCCCTAACCCTAACCCTAGCTCTGAACGGAAACCCACCACCAGCCCTACACCTTACCCCCAAGCCGTAGCCTAATCCTGGCTGGTACGCTGGCACTGACCCGTGTGTCAGCATGTAGCCTGACCCTCCCACGTTTCCGTACCCTCACCTGTGCCCTAAGCCTTGCCGTTCCCTAACCCTAACCCTAGCCCCGAACGGAAACCCACCACCAGCCCTACACCTTACCCTACGCCGTAGCCTACTCCTGGCCCGTACGCTGGCACTGACCCATGCGTCAGCACGTAGCCTGACCCTCCCACGTTTCTCTACCCTCACCTGTGCCCTAAGCCTTGCCGTTACCTAACCCTAACCCTAGCCCTGAACGGAAACCCACCACCAGCCCTACACCTTACCGTACGCCGTAGCCTACTCCTGGCCCATACGCTGGCACTGATCCGTGCGTCAGCACGTAGCCTGACCCTCCCACGTTTCCGTACCCTCACCTGTGCCCTAAGCCTTGCCGTTCCCTAACCCTAACCCTAGCTCGGAACGGAAATCCACCACCAGCCAAACACATTTTCCTACGCCGTAGCCTATTCCTGACCCGTACGCTGGCACTGACCCGTGCGTCAGCACGTAGCCTGAACCTCCCACATTTCCGTACCCTCACCTGTGCTATAAGACTTGCCGTTCCCTAACCCTAACCCTAGCCCGGAGCGGAAACACACCACCAGGTCTACACCTTACCCCCAAGCCGTAGCCTACTCCTGGCCCGTATGCTGGCACTGACCCGTGCGTCAGCATGTACCCTGAACCTCCCACGTTTCCGTACCCTCACCTGTGCCCTAAACCTTGCCGCTCCCTAACCCTAACCATAGACCGGAAAGGAAAACCACCACCAGCCCTACCCCTTACCCTACGCCTTAGCGTACTCCTGGCCCGTACGCTGGCACTGACACGTGCGTCAGCACGTAGCCTGACCCTCCCACATTTCTCTACCGTCACCTGTGCCCTAAGCCTTGCCGTTACCTAACCCTAACCCTAGCCCAGAACGAAAACCCACCACCAGCCTTACACCTTACCGTACGCCGTAGCCTACTCCTGGCCCATACGGTGGAACTGACCCGTGCGTCAGCACGTAGCCTGACCGTCCGACGTTTCCGTACCCTCACCTGTGCCCTAAGCCTTGCCGTTCCCTAACCCTAACCCTAGCCCGGAACGGAAACCCACCACCAGGCCTACACCTTACCCTACGCCGTAGCCTCCTCCTGTCCCGTACCATGGCACTGACATGTGCGCCAGCACGTAGCCTGACCCTCCCACGTTTCCATACACTCACCTGTGCCCTAAGCCTTGCCGTTCCCTAACCCTAACCCTAGCCCGGAATGGAAACCCACCACAAGCCCTACAACTTATGCCCAAGCCATTGCCTACTCCTGGCCCGTACGCTGGCACTGACCCGTGCGTCAGCACTTAGTCTGACCCTCCAACGTTTCCGTACCCTCACCTGTACCCTAAGCCTTGCCGTTCCCTAACCCTAACCCTAGCTCGGAACGGAAACCCACCACCAGCCCTACACCTTACCCCCAAGCCGTAGCCTACTCCTGGCCCGTACGCTGGCACTGACCCGTGCGTCAGCACGTAGCCTGACCCTCCCACGTTTCTCTACCCTCACCTGTGCCCTAAGCCTTGCCGTTACCTAACCCTAACCCTAGCCCAGAACGGAAACCCACCACCAGCCCTACACCTTACCGTACGCCGTAGCCTACTCCTGGCCCATACGCTGGCACTGACCCGTGTGTCAGCACGTAGCCTGACCCTCCCACGTTTCCGTACCCTCACCTGTGCCCTAAGCCTTGCCGTTCCCTAACCCTAACCCTAGCTCGGAACGGAAATCCACCACCAGACAAACACATGTTCCTACGCCGTAGCCTATTCCTGACCCGTACGCTGGCACTGACCCGTGCGTCAGCACGTAGCCTGACCCTCCCACATTTCCATACAATCACCTGTGCCCTAAGCCTTGCCGTTACGTAACCCTAACCCTAGCCCGGAACAGAAATCCACCACCAGCCCTACACCTTACCCTACACCGTAGCCTACTCCTGGCCCGTACGCTGGAACTGACCCATGCGTCAGCACGTAGCCTGAACCTCCCACGTTTCCGTACCCTCACCTGTGCCCTAATCCTTGCCGTTCCCTAACCCTAACCCTAGCCCGGAACGGAAACCCACCACCAGGCCTACATCTTACCCTACGCCGTAGCCTCCTCCTGTCCCGTACCATGGCACTGACCTGTGCGTCAGCACGTAGCCTGACCCTCCCACGTTTCCAAACACTCACCTGTGCCCCAAGCCTTGCCGTTCCCTAACCCTAACCCTAGCCCGGAATGGAAACCCACCACCAGCCCTACAACTTATGCCCAAGCCGTAGCCTACTCCTGGCCCGTACGCTGGCACTGACCCGTGCGTCAGCACTTAGCCTGACCCTCCAACGTTTCCGTACCCTCACCTGTACCCTAAGCCTTGCCGTTCCCTAACCCTAACCCTAGCTCTGAACGGAAACCCACCACCAGCCCTACACCTTACCCCCAAGCCGTAGCCTAATCCTGGCTGGTACGCTGGCACTGACCCGTGTGTCAGCATGTAGCCTGACCCTCCCACGTTTCCGTACCCTCACCTGTGCCCTAAGCCTTGCCGTTCCCTAACCCTAACCCTAGCCCCGAACGGAAACCCACCACCAGCCCTACACCTTACCCTACGCCGTAGCCTACTCCTGGCCCGTACGCTGGCACTGACCCATGCGTCAGCACGTAGCCTGACCCTCCCACGTTTCTCTACCCTCACCTGTGCCCTAAGCCTTGCCGTTACCTAACCCTAACCCTAGCCCTGAACGGAAACCCACCACCAGCCCTACACCTTACCGTACGCCGTAGCCTACTCCTGGCCCATACGCTGGCACTGATCCGTGCGTCAGCACGTAGCCTGACCCTCCCACGTTTCCGTACCCTCACCTGTGCCCTAAGCCTTGCCGTTCCCTAACCCTAACCCTAGCTCGGAACGGAAATCCACCACCAGCCAAACACATTTTCCTACGCCGTAGCCTATTCCTGACCCGTACGCTGGCACTGACACGTGCGTCAGCACGTAGCCTGACCCTCCCACATTTCCGTACCCTCACCTGTGCTATAAGACTTGCCGTTCCCTAACCCTAACCCTAGCCCGGAGCGGAAACACACCACCAGGTCTACACCTTACCCCCAAGCCGTAGCCTACTCCTGGCCCGTATGCTGGCACTGACCCGTGCGTCAGCATGTAGCCTGAACCTCCCACGTTTCCGTACCCTCACCTGTGCCCTAAACCTTGCCGCTCCCTAACCCTAACCATAGACCGGAAAGGAAAACCACCACCAGCCCTACCCCTTACCCTACGCCTTAGCGTACTCCTGGCCCGTACGCTGGCACTGACACGTGCGTCAGCACGTAGCCTGACCCTCCCACATTTCTGTACCGTCACCTGTGCCCTAAGCCTTGCCGTTACCTAACCCTAACCCTAGCCCAGAACGAAAACCCACCACCAGCCTTACACCTTACCGTACGCCGTAGCCTACTCCTGGCCCATACGGTGGAACTGACCCGTGCGTCAGCACGTAGCCTGACCGTCCGACGTTTCCGTACCCTCACCTGTGCCCTAAGCCTTGCCGTTCCCTAACCCTAACCCTAGCCCGGAACGGAAACCCACCACCAGGCCTACACCTTACCCTACGCCGTAGCCTCCTCCTGTCCCGTACCATGGCACTGACATGTGCGCCAGCACGTAGCCTGACCCTCCCACGTTTCCATACACTCACCTGTGCCCTAAGCCTTGCCGTTCCCTAACCCTAACCCTAGCCCGGAATGGAAACCCACCACAAGCCCTACAACTTATGCCCAAGCCATTGCCTACTCCTGGCCCGTACGCTGGCACTGACCCGTGCGTCAGCACTTAGCCTGACCCTCCAACGTTTCCGTACCCTCACCTGTACCCTAAGCCTTGCCGTTCCCTAACCCTAACCCTAGCTCGGAACGGAAACCCACCACCAGCCCTACACCTTACCCCCAAGCCGTAGCCTACTCCTGGCCCGTACGCTGGCACTGACCCGTGCGTCAGCACGTAGCCTGACCCTCCCACGTTTCTCTACCCTCACCTGTGCCCTAAGCCTTGCCGTTACCTAACCCTAACCCTAGCCCAGAACGGAAACCCACCACCAGCCCTACACCTTACCGTACGCCGTAGCCTACTCCTGGCCCATACGCTGGTACTGACCCGTGTGTCAGCACGTAGCCTGACCCTCCCACGTTTCCGTACCCTCACCTGTGCCCTAAGCCTTGCCGTTCCCTAACCCTAACCCTAGCCCGGAATGGAAACCCACCACCAGCCCTACAACTTAAGCCCAAGCCGTAGCCTACTCCTGGCCCGTACGCTGGCACTGACCCGTGCGTCAGCACTTAGCCTGACCCTCCAACGTTTCCGTACCCTCACCTGTACCCTAAGCCTTGCCATTCCCTAACCCTAACCCTAGCTCTGAACGGAAACCCACCACCAGCCCTACATCTTACCCCCAAGCCGTGGCCTAATCCTGGCACGTACGCTGGCACTGACCCGTGTGTCAGCACGTAGCCTGACCCTCCCACGTTTCCGTACCCTCACCTGTGCCCTAAGCCTTGCCGTTCCCTAACCCTAACCCTAGCCCGGAACGGAAACCCACCACCAGGCCTACACCTTACCCTACGCCGTAGCCTACTCCTGGCCCGTACGCTGGCACTGACCCATGCGTCAGCACGTAGCCTGACCCTCCCACGTTTCTCTACCCTCACCTGTGCCCTAAGCCTTGCCGTTACCTAACCCTAACCCTAGCTCTGAACGGAAACCCACCACCAGCCCTACATCTTACCCCCAAGCCGTAGCCTAATCCTGGCCCGTACGCTGGCACTGACCCGTGTGTCAGCACGTAGCCTGACCCTCCCACGTTTCCGTACCCTCACCTGTGCCCTAAGCCTTGCCGTTCCCTAACCCTAACCCTAGCCCGGAACGGAAACCCACCACCAGCCCTACACCTTACCCTACGCCGTAGCCTACTCCTGGCCCGTACGCTGGCACTGACCCATGCGTCAGCACGTAGCCTGACCCTCCCACGTTTCTCTACCCTCACCTGTGCCCTAAGCCTTGCCGTTACCTATCCCTAACCCTAGCCCAGAACGGAAACCCACCACCAGCCCTACACCTTACCCTACGCCGTAGCCTCCTCCTGTCCCGTACCATGGCACTGACCTGTGCCTCAGCACGTAGCCTGACCCTCCCACGTTTCCATACACTCACCTGTGCCCTAAGCCTTGCTGTTCCCTAACCCTAACACTAGCCCGGAATGGAAACCCACCACAAGCCCTACAACTTATGCCCAAGCCGTAGCCTACTCCTGGCCCGTACGCTGGCACTGACCCGTGTGTCAGCACGTAGCCTGACCCTCCCACGTTTCCGTACCCTCACCTGTGCCCTAAGCCTTGCCGTTCCCTAACCCTAACCCTAGCCCCGAATGGAAACCCACCACCAGCCCTACACCTTACCCTATGCCGTAGCCTACTCCTGGCCCGTACGCTGGCACTGACCCGTGCGTCAGCACGTAGCCTGACCCTCCCACGTTTCTCTACCCTCACCTGTGCCCTAAGCCTTGCCGTTCCCTAACCCTAACCCTAGCCCAGAACGGAAACCCACCACCAGCCCTACACCTTACCGTACGCCGTAGCCTACTCCTGGCCCATACGCTGGCACTGACTCGTGCGTCAGCACGTAGCCTGACCCTCCCACGTTTCCGTACCCTCACCTGTGCCCTAAGCCTTGCCGTTCCCTAACCCTAACCCTAGCTCGGAACGGAAATCCACCACCAGACAAACACATTTCCCTACGCCGTAGCCTATTCCTGACCCGTACGCTGGCACTGACCCGTGCGTCAGCACGTAGCCTGACCCTCCCACATTTCCGTACCCTCACCTGTGCCATAAGACTTCCCGTTCCCTAACCCTAACCCTAGCCCGGAGCAGAAACCCACCACCAGCCATACACCTTAACCCCAAGCCGTAGCCTACTCCTGGCCCGTATGCTGGCACTGACACGTGCGTCAGCACGTAGCCTGACCCTCCCACATTTCCATACCCTCACCTGTGCCCTGAGCCTTGCCGTTCCCTAACCCTAACCCTAGCCCGGAACGGGAAAACACCACCAGCCCTACACCTTACCCCCAAGCCGTAGCCTACTCCTGGCCCGTACGCTGGCACTGACCCGTGCGTCAGCACGTAGCCTGACCCTCCCACGTTTCCATACAATCACCTGTGCCCTAAGCCTTGCCGTTACGTAACCCTAACCCTAGCCCGGAACAGAAATCCACCACCAGCCCTACACCTTACCCTACACCGTAGCCTACTCCTGGCCCGTACGCTGGAACTGACCCATGCGTCAGCACGTAGCCTGACCGTCCCACGTTTCCGTACCCTCACCTGTGCCCTAATCCTTGCCGTTCCCTAACCCTAACCCTAGCCCGGAACGGAAACCCACCACCAGGCCTACATCTTACCCTACGCCGTAGCCTCCTCCTGTCCCGTACCATGGCACTGACCTGTGCGTCAGCACGTAGCCTGACCCTCCCACGTTTCCAAACACTCACCTGTGCCCCAAGACTTGCCGTTCCCTAACCCTAACCCTAGCCCGGAATGGAAACCCACCACCAGCCCTACAACTTATGCCCAAGCCGTAGCCTACTCCTGGCCCGTACGCTGGCACTGACCCGTGCGTCAGCACTTAGCCTGACCCTCCAACGTTTCCGTACCCTCACCTGTACCCTAAGCCTTGCCGTTCCCTAACCCTAACCCTAGCTCTGAACGGAAACCCACCACCAGCCCTACACCTTACCCCCAAGCCGTAGCCTAATCCTGGCTGGTACGCTGGCACTGACCCGTGTGTCAGCATGTAGCCTGACCCTCCCACGTTTCCGTACCCTCACCTGTGCCCTAAGCCTTGCCGTTCCCTAACCCTAACCCTAGCCCCGAACGGAAACCCACCACCAGCCCTACACCTTACCCTACGCCGTAGCCTACTCCTGGCCCGTACGCTGGCACTGACCCATGCGTCAGCACGTAGCCTGACCCTCCCACGTTTCTCTACCCTCACCTGTGCCCTAAGCCTTGCCGTTACATAACCCTAACCCTAGCCCTGAACGGAAACCCACCACCAGCCCTACACCTTACCGTACGCCGTAGCCTACTCCTGGCCCATACGCTGGCACTGATCCGTGCGTCAGCACGTAGCCTGACCCTCCCACGTTTCCGTACCCTCACCTGTGCCCTAAGCCTTGCCGTTCCCTAACCCTAACCCTAGCTCGGAACGGAAATCCACCACCAGCCAAACACATTTTCCTACGCCGTAGCCTATTCCTGACCCGTACGCTGGCACTGACCCGTGCGTCAGCACGTAGCCTGAACCTCCCACATTTCCGTACCCTCACCTGTGCTATAAGACTTGCCGTTCCCTAACCCTAACCCTAGCCCGGAGCGGAAACACACCACCAGGTCTACACCTTACCCCCAAGCCGTAGCCTACTCCTGGCCCGTATGCTGGCACTGACCCGTGCGTCAGCATGTAGCCTGAACCTCCCACGTTTCCGTACCCTCACCTGTGCCCTAAACCTTGCCGCTCCCTAACCCTAACCATAGACCGGAAAGGAAAACCACCACCAGCCCTACCCCTTACCCTACGCCTTAGCGTACTCCTGGCCCGTACGCTGGCACTGACACGTGCGTCAGCACGTAGCCTGACCCTCCCACATTTCTCTACCGTCACCTGTGCCCTAAGCCTTGCCGTTACCTAACCCTAACCCTAGCCCAGAACGAAAACCCACCACCAGCCTTACACCTTACCGTACGCCGTAGCCTACTCCTGGCCCATACGGTGGAACTGACCCGTGCGTCAGCACGTAGCCTGACCGTCCGACGTTTCCGTACCCTCACCTGTGCCCTAAGCCTTGCCGTTCCCTAACCCTAACCCTAGCCCGGAACGGAAACCCACCACCAGGCCTACACCTTACCCTACGCCGTAGCCTCCTCCTGTCCCGTACCATGGCACTGACATGTGCGCCAGCACGTAGCCTGACCCTCCCACGTTTCCATACACTCACCTGTGCCCTAAGCCTTGCCGTTCCCTAACCCTAACCCTAGCCCGGAATGGAAACCCACCACAAGCCCTACAACTTATGCCCAAGCCATTGCCTACTCCTGGCCCGTACGCTGGCACTGACCCGTGCGTCAGCACTTAGTCTGACCCTCCAACGTTTCCGTACCCTCACCTGTACCCTAAGCCTTGCCGTTCCCTAACCCTAACCCTAGCTCGGAACGGAAACCCACCACCAGCCCTACACCTTACCCCCAAGCCGTAGCCTACTCCTGGCCCGTACGCTGGCACTGACCCGTGCGTCAGCACGTAGCCTGACCCTCCCACGTTTCTCTACCCTCACCTGTGCCCTAAGCCTTGCCGTTACCTAACCCTAACCCTAGCCCAGAACGGAAACCCACCACCAGCCCTACACCTTACCGTACGCCGTAGCCTACTCCTGGCCCATACGCTGGCACTGACCCGTGTGTCAGCACGTAGCCTGACCCTCCCACGTTTCCGTACCCTCACCTGTGCCCTAAGCCTTGCCGTTCCCTAACCCTAACCCTAGCTCGGAACGGAAATCCACCACCAGACAAACACATGTTCCTACGCCGTAGCCAATTCCTGACCCGTACGCTGGCACTGACCCGTGCGTCAGCACGTAGCCTGACCCTCCCACATTTCCATACAATCACCTGTGCCCCAAGCCTTGCCGTTCCCTAACCCTAACCCTAGCCCGGAATGGAAACCCACCACCAGCCCTACAACTTATGCCCAAGCCGTAGCCTACTCCTGGCCCGTACGCTGGCACTGACCCGTGCGTCACCACTTAGCCTGACCCTCCAACGTTTCCGTACCCTCACCTGTACCCTAAGCCTTGCCGTTCCCTAACCCTAACCCTAGCTCTGAACGGAAACCCACCACCAGCTCTACACCTTACCCCCAAGCCGTAGCCTAATCCTGGCTGGTACGCTGGCACTGACCCGTGTGTCAGCATGTAGCCTGACCCTCCCACGTTTCCGTACCCTCACCTGTGCCCTAAGCCTTGCCGTTCCCTAACCCTAACCCTAGCCCCGAACGGAAACCCACCACCAGCCCTACACCTTACCCTACGCCGTAGCCTACTCCTGGCCCGTACGCTGGCACTGACCCATGCGTCAGCACGTAGCCTGACCCTCCCACGTTTCTCTACCCTCACCTGTGCCCTAAGCCTTGCCGTTACCTATCCCTAACCCTAGCCCAGAACGGAAACCCACCACCAGCCCTACACCTTACCCTACGCCGTAGCCTCCTCCTGTCCCGTACCATGGCACTGACCTGTGCCTCAGCACGTAGCCTGACCCTCCCACGTTTCCATACACTCACCTGTGCCCTAAGCCTTGCTGTTCCCTAACCCTAACACTAGCCCGGAATGGAAACCCACCACAAGCCCTACAACTTATGCCCAAGCCGTAGCCTACTCCTGGCCCGTACGCTGGCACTGACCCGTGTGTCAGCACGTAGCCTGACCCTCCCACGTTTCCGTACCCTCACCTGTGCCCTAAGCCTTGCCGTTCCCTAACCCTAACCCTAGCCCCGAATGGAAACCCACCACCAGCCCTACACCTTACCCTATGCCGTAGCCTACTCCTGGCCCGTACGCTGGCACTGACCCGTGCGTCAGCACGTAGCCTGACCCTCCCACGTTTCTCTACCCTCACCTGTGCCCTAAGCCTTGCCGTTCCCTAACCCTAACCCTAGCCCAGAACGGAAACCCACCACCAGCCCTACACCTTACCGTACGCCGTAGCCTACTCCTGGCCCATACGCTGGCACTGACTCGTGCGTCAGCACGTAGCCTGACCCTCCCACGTTTCCGTACCCTCACCTGTGCCCTAAGCCTTGCCGTTCCCTAACCCTAACCCTAGCTCGGAACGGAAATCCACCACCAGACAAACACATTTCCCTACGCCGTAGCCTATTCCTGACCCGTACGCTGGCACTGACCCGTGCGTCAGCACGTAGCCTGACCCTCCCACATTTCCGTACCCTCACCTGTGCCATAAGACTTCCCGTTCCCTAACCCTAACCCTAGCCCGGAGCAGAAACCCACCACCAGCCATACACCTTAACCCCAAGCCGTAGCCTACTCCTGGCCCGTATGCTGGCACTGACACGTGCGTCAGCACGTAGCCTGACCCTCCCACATTTCCATACCCTCACCTGTGCCCTGAGCCTTGCCGTTCCCTAACCCTAACCCTAGCCCGGAACGGGAAAACACCACCAGCCCTACACCTTACCCCCAAGCCGTAGCCTACTCCTGGCCCGTACGCTGGCACTGACCCGTGCGTCAGCACGTAGCCTGACCCTCCCACGTTTCCATACAATCACCTGTGCCCTAAGCCTTGCCGTTACGTAACCCTAACCCTAGCCCGGAACAGAAATCCACCACCAGCCCTACACCTTACCCTACACCGTAGCCTACTCCTGGCCCGTACGCTGGAACTGACCCATGCGTCAGCACGTAGCCTGACCGTCCCACGTTTCCGTACCCTCACCTGTGCCCTAATCCTTGCCGTTCCCTAACCCTAACCCTAGCCCGGAACGGAAACCCACCACCAGGCCTACATCTTACCCTACGCCGTAGCCTCCTCCTGTCCCGTACCATGGCACTGACCTGTGCGTCAGCACGTAGCCTGACCCTCCCACGTTTCCAAACACTCACCTGTGCCCCAAGACTTGCCGTTCCCTAACCCTAACCCTAGCCCGGAATGGAAACCCACCACCAGCCCTACAACTTATGCCCAAGCCGTAGCCTACTCCTGGCCCGTACGCTGGCACTGACCCGTGCGTCAGCACTTAGCCTGACCCTCCAACGTTTCCGTACCCTCACCTGTACCCTAAGCCTTGCCGTTCCCTAACCCTAACCCTAGCTCTGAACGGAAACCCACCACCAGCCCTACACCTTACCCCCAAGCCGTAGCCTAATCCTGGCTGGTACGCTGGCACTGACCCGTGTGTCAGCATGTAGCCTGACCCTCCCACGTTTCCGTACCCTCACCTGTGCCCTAAGCCTTGCCGTTCCCTAACCCTAACCCTAGCCCCGAACGGAAACCCACCACCAGCCCTACACCTTACCCTACGCCGTAGCCTACTCCTGGCCCGTACGCTGGCACTGACCCATGCGTCAGCACGTAGCCTGACCCTCCCACGTTTCTCTACCCTCACCTGTGCCCTAAGCCTTGCCGTTACATAACCCTAACCCTAGCCCTGAACGGAAACCCACCACCAGCCCTACACCTTACCGTACGCCGTAGCCTACTCCTGGCCCATACGCTGGCACTGATCCGTGCGTCAGCACGTAGCCTGACCCTCCCACGTTTCCGTACCCTCACCTGTGCCCTAAGCCTTGCCGTTCCCTAACCCTAACCCTAGCTCGGAACGGAAATCCACCACCAGCCAAACACATTTTCCTACGCCGTAGCCTATTCCTGACCCGTACGCTGGCACTGACCCGTGCGTCAGCACGTAGCCTGAACCTCCCACATTTCCGTACCCTCACCTGTGCTATAAGACTTGCCGTTCCCTAACCCTAACCCTAGCCCGGAGCGGAAACACACCACCAGGTCTACACCTTACCCCCAAGCCGTAGCCTACTCCTGGCCCGTATGCTGGCACTGACCCGTGCGTCAGCATGTAGCCTGAACCTCCCACGTTTCCGTACCCTCACCTGTGCCCTAAACCTTGCCGCTCCCTAACCCTAACCATAGACCGGAAAGGAAAACCACCACCAGCCCTACCCCTTACCCTACGCCTTAGCGTACTCCTGGCCCGTACGCTGGCACTGACACGTGCGTCAGCACGTAGCCTGACCCTCCCACATTTCTCTACCGTCACCTGTGCCCTAAGCCTTGCCGTTACCTAACCCTAACCCTAGCCCAGAACGAAAACCCACCACCAGCCTTACACCTTACCGTACGCCGTAGCCTACTCCTGGCCCATACGGTGGAACTGACCCGTGCGTCAGCACGTAGCCTGACCGTCCGACGTTTCCGTACCCTCACCTGTGCCCTAAGCCTTGCCGTTCCCTAACCCTAACCCTAGCCCGGAACGGAAACCCACCACCAGGCCTACACCTTACCCTACGCCGTAGCCTCCTCCTGTCCCGTACCATGGCACTGACATGTGCGCCAGCACGTAGCCTGACCCTCCCACGTTTCCATACACTCACCTGTGCCCTAAGCCTTGCCGTTCCCTAACCCTAACCCTAGCCCGGAATGGAAACCCACCACAAGCCCTACAACTTATGCCCAAGCCATTGCCTACTCCTGGCCCGTACGCTGGCACTGACCCGTGCGTCAGCACTTAGTCTGACCCTCCAACGTTTCCGTACCCTCACCTGTACCCTAAGCCTTGCCGTTCCCTAACCCTAACCCTAGCTCGGAACGGAAACCCACCACCAGCCCTACACCTTACCCCCAAGCCGTAGCCTACTCCTGGCCCGTACGCTGGCACTGACCCGTGCGTCAGCACGTAGCCTGACCCTCCCACGTTTCTCTACCCTCACCTGTGCCCTAAGCCTTGCCGTTACCTAACCCTAACCCTAGCCCAGAACGGAAACCCACCACCAGCCCTACACCTTACCGTACGCCGTAGCCTACTCCTGGCCCATACGCTGGCACTGACCCGTGTGTCAGCACGTAGCCTGACCCTCCCACGTTTCCGTACCCTCACCTGTGCCCTAAGCCTTGCCGTTCCCTAACCCTAACCCTAGCTCGGAACGGAAATCCACCACCAGACAAACACATGTTCCTACGCCGTAGCCAATTCCTGACCCGTACGCTGGCACTGACCCGTGCGTCAGCACGTAGCCTGACCCTCCCACATTTCCATACAATCACCTGTGCCCCAAGCCTTGCCGTTCCCTAACCCTAACCCTAGCCCGGAATGGAAACCCACCACCAGCCCTACAACTTATGCCCAAGCCGTAGCCTACTCCTGGCCCGTACGCTGGCACTGACCCGTGCGTCACCACTTAGCCTGACCCTCCAACGTTTCCGTACCCTCACCTGTACCCTAAGCCTTGCCGTTCCCTAACCCTAACCCTAGCTCTGAACGGAAACCCACCACCAGCTCTACACCTTACCCCCAAGCCGTAGCCTAATCCTGGCTGGTACGCTGGCACTGACCCGTGTGTCAGCATGTAGCCTGACCCTCCCACGTTTCCGTACCCTCACCTGTGCCCTAAGCCTTGCCGTTCCCTAACCCTAACCCTAGCCCCGAACGGAAACCCACCACCAGCCCTACACCTTACCCTACGCCGTAGCCTACTCCTGGCCCGTACGCTGGCACTGACCCATGCGTCAGCACGTAGCCTGACCCTCCCACGTTTCTCTACCCTCACCTGTGCCCTAAGCCTTGCCGTTACCTAACCCTAACCCTAGCCCTGAACGGAAACCCACCACCAGCCCTACACCTTACCGTACGCCGTAGCCTACTCCTGGCCCATACGCTGGCACTGATCCGTGCGTCAGCACGTAGCCTGACCCTCCCACGTTTCCGTACCCTCACCTGTGCCCTAAGCCTTGCCGTTCCCTAACCCTAACCCTAGCTCGGAACGGAAATCCACCACCAGCCAAACACATTTTCCTACGCCGTAGCCTATTCCTGACCCGTACGCTGGCACTGACCCGTGCGTCAGCACGTAGCCTGACCCTCCCACATTTCCGTACCCTCACCTGTGCTATAAGACTTGCCGTTCCCTAACCCTAACCCTAGCCCGGAGCGGAAACACACCACCAGGTCTACACCTTACCCCCAAGCCGTAGCCTACTCCTGGCCCGTATGCTGGCACTGACCCGTGCGTCAGCATGTAGCCTGAACCTCCCACGTTTCCGTACCCTCACCTGTGCCCTAAACCTTGCCGCTCCCTAACCCTAACCATAGACCGGAAAGGAAAACCACCACCAGCCCTACCCCTTACCCTACGCCTTAGCGTACTCCTGGCCCGTACGCTGGCACTGACACGTGCGTCAGCACGTAGCCTGACCCTCCCACATTTCTGTACCGTCACCTGTGCCCTAAGCCTTGCCGTTACCTAACCCTAACCCTAGCCCAGAACGAAAACCCACCACCAGCCTTACACCTTACCGTACGCCGTAGCCTACTCCTGGCCCATACGGTGGAACTGACCCGTGCGTCAGCACGTAGCCTGACCCTCCGACGTTTCCGTACCCTCACCTGTGCCCTAAGCCTTGCCGTTCCCTAACCCTAACCCTAGCCCGGAACGGAAACCCACCACCAGGCCTACACCTTACCCTACGCCGTAGCCTCCTCCTGTCCCGTACCATGGCACTGACATGTGCGCCAGCACGTAGCCTGACCCTCCCACGTTTCCATACACTCACCTGTGCCCTAAGCCTTGCCGTTCCCTAACCCTAACCCTAGCCCGGAATGGAAACCCACCACAAGCCCTACAACTTATGCCCAAGCCATTGCCTACTCCTGGCCCGTACGCTGGCACTGACCCGTGCGTCAGCACTTAGCCTGACCCTCCAACGTTTCCGTACCCTCACCTGTACCCTAAGCCTTGCCGTTCCCTAACCCTAACCCTAGCTCGGAACGGAAACCCACCACCAGCCCTACACCTTACCCCCAAGCCGTAGCCTACTCCTGGCCCGTACGCTGGCACTGACCCGTGCGTCAGCACGTAGCCTGACCCTCCCACGTTTCTCTACCCTCACCTGTGCCCTAAGCCTTGCCGTTACCTAACCCTAACCCTAGCCCAGAACGGAAACCCACCACCAGCCCTACACCTTACCGTACGCCGTAGCCTACTCCTGGCCCATACGCTGGCACTGACCCGTGTGTCAGCACGTAGCCTGACCCTCCCACGTTTCCGTACCCTCACCTGTGCCCTAAGCCTTGCCGTTCCCTAACCCTAACCCTAGCCCGGAATGGAAACCCACCACCAGCCCTACAACTTATGCCCAAGCCGTAGCCTACTCCTGGCCCGTACGCTGGCACTGACCCGTGCGTCAGCACTTAGCCTGACCCTCCAACGTTTCCGTACCCTCACCTGTACCCTAAGCCTTGCCGTTCCCTAACCCTAACCGTAGCTCTGAACGGAAACCCACCACCAGCCCTACATCTTACCCCCAAGCCGTGGCCTAATCCTGGCCCGTACGCTGGCACTGACCCGTGTGTCAGCACGTAGCCTGACCCTCCCACGTTTCCGTACCCTCACCTGTGCCCTAAGCCTTGCCGTTCCCTAACCCTAACCCTAGCCCGGAACGGAAACCCACCACCAGGCCTACACCTTACCCTACGCCGTAGCCTACTCCTGGCCCGTACGCTGGCACTGACCCATGCGTCAGCACGTAGCCTGACCCTCCCACGTTTCTCTACCCTCACCTGTGCCCTAAGCCTTGCCGTTACCTAACCCTAACCCTAGCCCAGAACGGAAACCCACCACCAGCCCTACACCTTACCCTACGCCGTAGCCTCCTCCTGTCCCGTACCATGGCACTGACCTGTGCCTCAGCACGTAGCCTGACCCTCCCACGTTTCCATACACTCACCTGTGCCCTAAGCCTTGCTGTTCCCTAACCCTAACACTAGCCCGGAATGGAAACCCACCACCAGCCCTACAACTTATGCCCAAGCCGTAGCCTACTCCTGGCCCGTACGCTGGCACTGACCCGTGTGTCAGCACGTAGCCTGACCCTCCCACGTTTCCGTACCCTCACCTGTGCCCTAAGCCTTGCCGTTCCCTAACCCTAACCCTAGCCCCGAATGGAAACCCACCACCAGCCCTACACCTTACCCTATGCCGTAGCCTACTCCTGGCCCGTACGCTGGCACTGACCCGTGCGTCAGCACGTAGCCTGACCCTCCCACGTTTCTCTACCCTCACCTGTGCCCTAAGCCTTGCCGTTCCCTAACCCTAACCCTAGCCCAGAACGGAAACCCACCACCAGCCCTACACCTTACCGTACGCCGTAGCCTACTCCTGGCCCATACGCTGGCACTGACTCGTGCGTCAGCACGTAGCCTGACCCTCCCACGTTTCCGTACCCTCACCTGTGCCCTAAGCCTTGCCGTTCCCTAACCCTAACCCTAGCTCGGAACGGAAATCCACCACCAGACAAACACATTTCCCTACGCCGTAGCCTATTCCTGACCCGTACGCTGACACTGACCCGTGCGTCAGCACGTAGCCTGACCCTCCCACATTTCCGTACCCTCACCTGTGCCATAAGACTTCCCGTTCCCTAACCCTAACCCTAGCCCGGAGCAGAAACCCACCACCAGCCATACACCTTAACCCCAAGCCGTAGCCTACTCCTGGCCCGTATGCTGGCACTGACCCGTGCGTCAGCACGTAGCCTGACCCTCCCACATTTCCATACCCTCACCTGTGCCCTAAGCCTTGCCGTTCCCTAACCCTAACCCTAGCCCGGAACGGGAAAACACCACCAGCCCTACACCTTACCCCCAAGCCGTAGCCTACTCCTGGCCCGTACGCTGGCACTGACCCGTGCGTCAGCACGTAGCCTGACCCTCCCACGTTTCCATACAATCACCTGTGCCCTAAGCCTTGCCGTTACGTAACCCTAACCCTAGCCCGGAACAGAAATCCACCACCAGCCCTACACCTTACCCTACACCGTAGCCTACTCCTGGCCCGTACGCTGGAACTGACCCATGCGTCAGCACGTAGCCTGACCCTCCCACGTTTCCGTACCCTCACCTGTGCCCTAATCCTTGCCGTTCCCTAACCCTAACCCTAGCCCGGAACGGAAACCCACCACCAGGCCTACACCTTACCCTACGCCGTAGCCTCCTCCTGTCCCGTACCATGGCACTGACCTGTGCGTCAGCACGTAGCCTGACCCTCCCACGTTTCCAAACACTCACCTGTGCCCCAAGCCTTGCCGTTCCCTAACCCTAACCCTAGCCCGGAATGGAAACCCACCACCAGCCCTACAACTTATGCCCAAGCCGTAGCCTACTCCTGGCCCGTACACTGGCACTGACCCGTGCGTCAGCACTTAGCCTGACCCTCCAACGTTTCCGTACCCTCACCTGTACCCTAAGCCTTGCCGTTCCCTAACCCTAACCCTAGCTCGGAACGGAAACCCACCACCAGACACACACATGTTCCTACGCCGTAGCCTATTCCTGACCCGTACGCTGGCACTGACCCGTGCGTCAGCACGTAGCCTGACCCTCCCACATTTCCGTACCCTCACCTGTGCCATAAGACTTGCCGTTCCCTAACCCTAACCCTAGCCCGGAGCGGAAACACACCACCAGCCCTACACCTTACCCTACGCCGTAGCCTCCTCCTATCCCGTACCATGGCACTGACCTGGGCCTCAGCACGTAGCCTGACCCTCCCACGTTTCCATACACTCACCTGTGCCCTAAGCCTTGCTGTTCCCTAACCCTAACACTAGCCCGGAATGGAAACCCACCACCAGCCCTACAACTTATGCCCAAGCCGTAGCCTACTCCTGGCCCGTACGCTGGCACTGACCCGTGTGTCAGCACGTAGCCTGACCCTCCCACGTTTCCGTACCCTCACCTGTGCCCTAAGCCTTGCCGTTCCCTAACCCTAACCCTAGCCCCGAATGGAAACCCACCACCAGCCCTACACCTTACCCTATGCCGTAGCCTACTCCTGGCCCATACGCTGGCCGTGACCCGTGCGTCAGCACGTAGCCTGACCCTCCCACGTTTCTCTACCCTCACCTGTGCCCTAAGCCTTGCCGTTCCCTAACCCTAACCCTAGCCCAGAACGGAAACCCACCACCAGCCCTACACCTTACCGTACGCCGTAGCCTACTCCTGGCCCATACGCTGGCACTGACTCGTGCGTCAGCACGTAGCCTGACCCTCCCACGTTTCCGTACCCTCACCTGTGCCCTAAGCCTTGCCGTTCCCTAACCCTAACCCTAGCTCGGAACGGAAATCCACCACCAGACAAACACATTTCCCTACGCCGTAGCCTATTCCTGACCCGTACGCTGGCACTGACCCGTGCGTCAGCACGTAGCCTGACCCTCCCACATTTCCGTACCCTCACCTGTGCCATAAGACTTGCCGTTCCCTAACCCTAACCCTAGCCCGGAGCAGAAACCCACCACCAGCCATACACCTTAACCCCAAGCCGTAGCCTACTCCTGGCCCGTATGCTGGCACTGACCCGTGCGTCAGCACGTAGCCTGACCCTCCCACATTTCCATACCCTCACCTGTGCCCTAAGCCTTGCCGTTCCCTAACCCTAACCCTAGCCCGGAACGGGAAAACACCACCAGCCCTACACCTTACCCCCAAGCCGTAGCCTACTCCTGGCCCGTACGCTGGCACTGACCCGTGCGTCAGCACGTAGCCTGACCCTCCCACGTTTCCATACAATCACCTGTGCCCTAAGCCTTGCCGTTACGTAACCCTAACCCTAGCCCGGAACAGAAATCCACCACCAGCCCTACACCTTACCCTACACCGTAGCCTACTCCTGGCCCGTACGCTGGAACTGACCCATGCGTCAGCACGTAGCCTGACCCTCCCACGTTTCCGTACCCTCACCTGTGCCCTAATCCTTGCCGTTCCCTAACCCTAACCCTAGCCCGGAACGGAAACCCACCACCAGGCCTACATCTTACCCTACGCCGTAGCCTCCTCCTGTCCCGTACCATGGCACTGACCTGTGCGTCAGCACGTAGCCTGACCCTCCCACGTTTCCAAACACTCACCTGTGTCCCAAGACTTGCCGTTCCCTAACCCTAACCCTAGCCCGGAATGGAAACCCACCAACAGCCCTACAACTTATGCCCAAGCCGTAGCCTACTCCTGGCCCGTACGCTGGCACTGACCCGTGCGTCAGCACTTAGCCTGACCCTCCAACGTTTCCGTACCCTCACCTGTACCCTAAGCCTTGCCGTTCCCTAACCCTAACCCTAGCTCTGAACGGAAACCCACCACCAGCCCTACAGCTTACCGTACGCCGTAGCCTACTCCTGGCCCATACGTTGGCACTGATCCGTGCGTCAGCACGTAGCCTGACCCTCCCACGTTTCCGTACCCTCACCTGTGACCTAAGCCTTGCCGTTCCCTAACCCTAACCCTAGCTCGGAACGGAAATCCACCACCAGCCAAACACATTTTCCTACGCCGTAGCCTATTCCTGACCCGTACGCTGGCACTGACCCGTGCGTCAGCACGTAGCCTGACCCTCCCACATTTCCGTACCCTCACCTGTGCCGTAAGACTTGCCGTTCCCTAACCCTAACTCTAGCCCGGAGCGGAAACACACCACCAGGTCTACACCTTACCCCCAAGCCGTAGCCTACTCCTGGCCCGTATGCTGGCACTGACCCGTGCGTCAGCATGTAGCCTGAACCTCCCACGTTTCCGTACCCTCACCTGTGCCCTAAACCTTGCCGCTCCCTAACCATAACCATAGACCGGAAAGGAAAACCACCACCAGCCCTACCCCTTACCGTACGCCTTAGCGTACTCCTGGCCCGTACGCTGGCACTGACACGTGCGTCAGCACGTAGCCTGACCCTCCCACATTTCTGTACCGTCACCTGTGCCCTAAGCCTTGCCGTTACCTAACCCTAACCCTAGCCCAGAACGAAAATCCACCACCAGCCTTACACCTTACCGTACGCCGTAGCCTCCTCCTGTCCCGTACCATGGCACTGACATGTGCGCCAGCACGTAGCCTGACCCTCCCACGTTTCCATACACTCACCTGTGCCCTAAGCCTTGCCGTTCCCTAACCCTAACCCTAGCCCGGAATGGAAACCCACCACAAGCCCTACAACTTATGCCCAAGCCGTTGCCTACTCCTAGCCCGTACGCTGGCACTGAACCGTGCGTCAGCACTTAGCCAGACCCTCCAACGTTTCCGTACCCTCACCTGTACCCTAAGCCTTGCCGTTCCCTAACCCTAACCCTAGCTCAGAACGGAAACCCACCACCAGCCCTACACCTTACCCCCAAGCCGTAGCCTACTCCTGGCCCGTACGCTGGCACTGACCCGTGTGTCAGCACGTAGCCTGACCCTCCCACGTTTCTCTACCCTCACCTGTGCCCTAAGCATTGCCGTTACCTAACCCTAACCCTAGCCCAGAACGGAAACCCACCACCAGCCCTACCCCTTACCGTACGCCGTAGCCTACTCCTGGCCCATACGCTGGCACTGACCCGTGTGTCAGCACGTAGCCTGACGCTCCCACGTTTCCGTACCCTCACCTGTGCCCTAAGCCTTGCCGTTCCCTAACCCTAACCCTAGCTCGGAACGGAAAGCCACCACCAGACAAACACATGTTCCTACGCCGTAGCCTATTCCTGACCCGTACGCTGGCACTGACCCGTGCGTCAGCACGTAGCCTGACCCTCCCACATTTCCGTACCCTCACCTGTGCCATAAGACTTGCCGTTCCCTAACCCTAACCCTAGCCCGGAGCGGAAACACACCACCAGCCCTACAACTTATGCCCAAGCTGTAGCCTACTCCTGGCCCGTACGCTGGCACTGACCCGTGCGTCAGCACTTAGCCTGACCCTCCAACGTTTCCGTACCCTCACCTGTACCCTAAGCCTTGCCGTTCCCTAACCCTAACCCTAGCTCGGAACGGAAACCCACCACCAGCCCTACGCCTTACCCCCAAGCCGTAGCCTACTCCTGGCCCGTACGCTGGCACTGACCCGTCTGTCAGCACGTAGCCTGACCCTCCCACGTTTCCGTACCCTCACCTGTGCCCTAAGCCTTGCCGTTCCCTAACCCTAACCCTAGCCCCGAACGGAAACCCACCACCAGCCCTACACCTTACCCTACGCCGTAGCCTACTCCTGGCCCGTACGCTGGCACTGACCCGTGCGTCAGCTCGTAGCCTGACCCTCCCACGTTTCTCTAACCTCACCTGTGCCCTAACCCTTGCCGTTTCCTAACCCTAACCCTAGCCCAGAACGGAAACCCACCACCAGCCCTACACCTTACCGTACGCCGTAGCCTACTCCTGGCCCATACGCTGGCACTGACCCATGCGTCAGCACGTAGGCTGACCCTCCCACGTTTCCGTACCCTCACCTGTGCCCTAAGCCTTGCCGTTCCCTAACCCTAACCCTAGCTCGGAACGGAAATCCACCACCAGACAAACACATTTTCCTACGCCATAGCCTATTCCTGACCCGTACGCTGGCACTGACCCGTGCGTCAGCACGTAGCCTGACCCTCCCACATTTCCGTATCCTCACCTGTGCCATAAGACTTGCCATTCCCTAACCCTAACCCTAGCCCGGAGCGGAAACACACCACCAGCCCTACACATTACCCCCAAGCCGTAGCCTACTCCTGGCCCGTATGCTGGCACTGACCCCTTCGTCAGCATGTAGCCTGACCCTCCCACGTTTCCGTACCCTCACCTGTGCCCTAAGACTTGCCGCTCCCTAACCCTAACCCTAGACCGGAAATGAAAACCACCACCAGCCCTACCCCTTACCCTACGCCTTAGCGTACTCCTGGCCCGTACGCTGGCACTGACACGTGCGTCAGCACGTAGCCTGACCCTCCCACATTTCTGTACCCTCACCTGTGCCCTAAGCCTTGCCGTTCCCTAACCCTAACCCTAGCCCAGAACGAAAACCCACCACCAGCCTTACACCTTACCGTACGCCGTAGCCTACTCCTGGCCCTTACGCTGGAACTGACCCGTGCGTCAGCACGTAGCCTGACTCTCCCACGTTTCCGTACCCTCACCTGTGCCCTAAGCCTTGCCGTTCCCTAACCCTAACCCTAGCTCGGAACGGAAATCCACCACCAGACAAACACATTTCCCTACGCCGTAGCCTATTCCTGACCCGTACGCTGGCACTGACCCGTGCGTCAGCACGTAGCCTGACCCTCCCACATTTCCATACCCTCACCTGTGCCCTAAGCCTTGCCGTTCCCTAACCCTAACCCTAGCCCGGAACGGGAAAACACCACCAGCCCTACACCTTACCCCCAAGCCGTAGCCTACTCCTGGCCCGTACGCTGGCACTGACCCGTGCGTCAGCACGTAGCCTGACCCTCCCACGTTTCCATACAATCACCTGTGCCCTAAGCCTTGCCGTTACGTAACCCTAACCCTAGCCCGGAACAGAAATCCACCACCAGCCCTACACCTTACCCTACACCGTAGCCTACTCCTGGCCCGTACGCTGGAACTGACCCATGCGTCAGCACGTAGCCTGACCCTCCCACGTTTCCGTACCCTCACCTGTGCCCTAATCCTTGCCGTTCCCTAACCCTAACCCTAGCCCGGAACGGAAACCCACCACCAGGCCTACACCTTACCCTACGCCGTAGCCTCCTCCTGTCCCGTACCATGGCACTGACCTGTGCGTCAGCACGTAGCCTGACCCTCCCACGTTTCCAAACACTCACCTGTGCCCCAAGCCTTGCCGTTCCCTAACCCTAACCCTAGCCCGGAATGGAAACCCACCACCAGCCCTACAACTTATGCCCAAGCCGTAGCCTACTCCTGGCCCGTACGCTGGCACTGACCCGTGCGTCAGCACTTAGCCTGACCCTCCAACGTTTCCGTACCCTCACCTGTACCCAAAGCCTTGCCGTTCCCTAACCCTAACCCTAGCTCTGAACGGAAACCCACCACCAGCCCTACACCTTACCCCCAAGCCGTAGCCTAATCCTGGCTGGTACGCTGGCACTGACCCGTGTGTCAGCACGTAGCCTGACCCTCCCACGTTTCCGTACCCTCACCTGTGCCCTAAGCCTTGCCGTTCCCTAACCCTAACCCTAGCCCCGAACGGAAACCCACCACCAGCCCTACACCTTACCCTACGCCGTAGCCTACTCCTGGCCCGTACGCTGGCACTGACCCATGCGTCAGCACGTAGCCTGACCCTCCCACGTTTCTCTACCCTCACCTGTGCCCTAAGCCTTGCCGTTACCTAACCCTAACCCTAGCCCAGAACGGAAACCCACCACCAGCCCTACACCTTACCCTACGCCGTAGCCTCCTCCTGTCCCGTACCATGGCACTGACCTGTGCGTCAGCACGTAGCCTGACCCTCCCAAGTTTCCATACACTCACCTGTGCCCTAAGCCTTGCCGTTCCCTAACCCTAACACTAGCCCGGAATGGAAACCCACCACCAGCCCTACAACTTATGCCCAAGCCGTAGCCTACTCCTGGCCCGTACGCTGGCACTGAGCCGTGTGTCAGCACGTAGCCTGACCCTCCCACGTTTCCGTACCCTCACCTGTGCCCTAAGCCTTGCCGTTCCCTAACCCTAACCCTAGACCCGAATGGAAACCCACCACCAGCCCTACACCTTACCCTATGCCGTAGCCTACTCCTGGCCCGTACGCTGGCACTGACCCGTGCGTCAGCACGTAGCCTGACCCTCCCACGTTTCTCTACCCTCACCTGTGCCCTAAGCCTTGCCGTTCCCTAACCCTAACCCTAGCCCCGAACGGAAACCCACCACCAGCCCTACACCTTACCCTACGCCGTAGCCTACTCCTGGCCCGTACACTGGCACTGACCCGTGCGTCAGCACGTAGCCTGACCCTCCCACGTTTCTCTACCCTCACCTGTGCCCTAAGCCTTGCCGTTACCTAACCCTAACCCTAGCCCAGAACGGAAACCCACCATCAGCCCTATACCTTACCGTACGCCGTAGCCTACTCCTGGCCCATACGCTGGCACTGACCCGTGCGTCAGCACGTAGCCTGACCCTCCCACGTTTCCGTACCTTCACCTGTGCCCTAAGCCTTGCCGTTCCCTAACCCTAACCCTAGCTCGGAACGGAAATCCACCACCAGACAAACACATTTTCCTACGCCGTAGCCTATTCCTGACCCGTACGCTGGCACTGACCCGTGCGTCAGCACGTAGCCTGACCCTCCCACATTTCCGTATCCTCACCTGTGCCATAAGACTTGCCATTCCCTAACCCTAACCCTAGCCCGGAGCGGAAACACACCACCAGCCCTACACCTTACCCCCAAGCCGTAGCCTACTCCTGGCCCGTATGCTGGCACTGACCCCTTCGTCAGCATGTAGCCTGACCCTCCCACGTTTCCGTACCCTCACCTGTGCCCTAAGACTTGCCGCTCCCTAAGCCTAACCCTAGACCGGAAAGGAAAACCACCACCAGCCCTACCCCTTACCCTACGCCTTAGCGTACTGCTGGCCCGTACGCTGGCACTGACACGTGCGTCAGCACGTAGCCTGACCCTCCCACATTTCTGTACCCTCACCTGTGCCCTAAGCCTTGCCGTTCCCTAACCCTAACCCTAGCCCAGAACGAAAACCCACCACCAGCCTTACACCTTACCGTACGCCGTAGCCTACTCCTGGCCCTTACGCTGGAACTGACCCATGCGTCAGCACGTAGCCTGACCCTCCCACGTTTCCGTACCCTCACCTGTGCCCTAAGCCTTGCCGTTCCCTAACCCTAACCCTAGCTCGGAACGGAAATCCACCACCAGCCAAACACATTTCCCTACGCCGTAGCCTACTCCTGACCCGTACGCTGGCACTCACACGTGCATCAGCACGTACCCTGACCCTCCCACATTTCCGTACCCTCACCTGTGCCATAAGACTTGCCGTTCCCTAACCCTAAACCTAGCCCGGAGCGGAAACACTCCACCAGCCCTACACCTTACCCCCAAGCCGTAGCCTACTCCTGGCCCGTACGCTGGCACTGACCCGTGCGTCAGCACGTAGCCTGACCCTCCCACGTTTCCGTACCCTCACCTGTGCCCTAAGACTTGCCATTCCCTAACCCTAACCCTAGCTCGGAACGAAAACCCACCACCAGCCCAACACATCTCCCTACACTGTAGCCTACTCTTGGCCTGTATGCTGGCAGTGACACGTGCATCAGCACATAGCCTGACCCTCCCACGTTTCCGTACCCTCACCTGTGCCCTAAGCCTTGCCGTTCCCTAACACTATCCCTACCACGGAAAAGAAACCCTCTACCAGACCTACACCTTACCTTGCGCCGTAGCCTACTCCTGGCCCGTACGCTGGCACTGACCCGTGCGTCAGCACGTAGACTGACCCTCTCACGTTTCCGTACCCTCACCTGTGCCCTAAGCCTTGCCGTTCCCTAACCCTAACCCTAGCCCGGAACGGAAACCCACCACCATCCCTACCCCTTACCCTACGCCGTAGCCTACTCCTGGCCCGTACGCTGTCACTGACCCGTGTGTCAGCACGTAGCCTGACCCTCCCACGTTTCCGTACCCTCACCTGTGCCCTAAGGCTTGCCGTTCCCTAACCCTAACCCTAGCCCGGAACGGAAACCCACCACCATCCCTACCCCTTACCCTACGCCGTAGCCTACTCCTGGCCCGTACGCTGGCACTGACCTGTGCGTCAGCATGTAGCCTGACCCTCCCACGTTTCTGTACACTCACATGTGCCCTACGACTTGCCGTTCCCTAACCCTAACACTAGCTCGGAACGAAAACCCACCACCAGCCCAACACATCTCCCTACACTGTAGCCTACTCCTGGCCTGTACGCTGGCAGTAACACGTGCATAAGGACATAGCCTGACCCTCCCACGTTTCCGTACCATCACCTGTGCCCTAAGCCTTGCCTTTCTCTAACCCTATCCCTAGCCCGGAAAGGAAACCCACCACCAGCCCTACACCTTACCCTACTCTGTAGCCTACAACTGGCCCGTAGGCTGGCAACGACCCGTGCGTCAGCACGTAGCCTGACCCTCCCACGTTTCCGTACCCTCACCTGTGCCCTAAGCTTTGCCGTTCCCTAACCCTAACACTAGCCCAGAACGGAAACCCACCACCAGCCCTACCCCTTACCCTACGCCGTAGCCTACTCCTGGCCCGTACGCTGGCACTGACCCGTGCGTCAGCACGTAGCCTGACCCTCCCACATTTCCGTACCCTGACCTGTGCCCTAAGCCTTGCCGTTCCCTCACCCTAACCCTAGCCCGGAACGGGAAAACACCACCAGCCCTACAACTTACCCCCAAGCCGTAGCCTACTCCTGGACCGTACGCTGGCACTGACCCATGCGTCAGCACGTAGCCTGACCCTCCCACGTTTCCATACAATCACCTGTGCCCTAAGCCTTGCCGTTACCTAACCCTAACCCTAGCCCAGAACAGAAATCCACCACCAGCCCTACACCTTATCCTACGCCGTAGCCTACTCCTGGCCCGTACGCTGGAACTGACCCATGCGTCAGCACGTAGCCTGACCCTCCCACGTTTCCGTACCCTCACCTGTGCCCTAATCCTTGCCGTTTCCTAACCCTAACCCTAGCCCGGAATGGAAAGCCACCACCAGGCCTACACCTTACTCTACGCCGTAGCCTACTCCTGGCCCATACGCTGGAACTGAACCATGCATCATCACATACTCTCACCCTCCCACGTTTCTGTACCCTCACCTGTGCCCTAAGCCTTGTCATTCCCTAAACCTAACCCTAGCCCTGAACGGAAACCCACAACCAGCCCTACACCTTACCCTACGCCGTAGCCTCCTCCTGTCCCGTACCATGGCACTGACCTGTGCGTCAGCACGTAGCGTGACCCTCCCACGTTTCCATACACTCACCTGTGCCCTAAGCCTTGCCGTTCCCTAACCCTAACCCTAGCCCGGAATGGAAACCCACCACCAGCCCTACAAATTATGCCCATGCCGTAGCCTACTCCTGGCCCGTACGCTGGCACTGACCCGTGCGTCAGCACTTAGCCTGACCCTCCAACTTTTCCGTACCCTCACCTGTACCGTAAGCCTTGCCGTCCCCTAACCCTAACCCTAGCTCGGAACGGAAACCCACCACCAGCCCTACAACTTACCCTAATCCTTAGCGTACTCCTGACCCGTACGCTGGCACTGACCCGTGCGTCAGCACGTAGCCTGACCCTCCCACATTTCCGTACCCTCACCTGTGCCGTAAGACTTGCCGTTCCCTAACCCTAACCCTAGCCCAGAGCGGAAACACACCACCAGGTCTACACCTTACCCCCAAGCCGTAGCCTACTCCTGGCCCGTATGCTGGCACTGACCCGTGCGTCAGCATGTAGCCTGAACCTCCCACGTTTCCGTACCCTCACCTGTGCCCTAAGCCTTGCCGCTCCCTAACCCTAACCCTAGACCGGAAAGGAAAACCACCACCAGCCCTACACCTTACCCTACGCCTTAGCGTACTCCTGGCCCGTACGCTGGCACTGACACGTGCGTCAGCACGTAGCCTGACCCTCCCACATTTCTGTACCCTCACCTGTGCCCTAAGCCTTGCCGTTCCCTAACCCTAACCCTAGCCCAGAACGAAAACCCACCACCAGCCTTACACCTTACCGTACGCCGTAGCCTACTCCTGGCCCATACGTTGGAACTGACCCGTGCGTCGGCACGTACCCTGACCCTCCCACGTTTCCGTACCCTCACCTGTGCCCTAAGCCTTGCCGTTCCCTAACCCTAACCCTAGCTCGGAACGGAAATCCACCACCAGCCAAACACATTTCCCTACGCCGTAGCCTACTCCTGGCCCGTACGCTGGCACTGACCCGTGCGTCAGCACGTAGCCTGACCCTCCCACGTTTCCATACAATCACCTGTGCCCTAAGCCTTGCCGTTACGTAACCCTAACCCTAGCCCGGAACAGAAATCCACCACCAGCCCTACACCTTACCCTACGCCGTAGCCTACTCCTGGCCCGTACGCTGGAACTGACCCATGCGTCAGCACGTAACCTGACCCTCCCACGTTTCCGTACCCTCACCTGTGCCCTAATCCTTGCCGTTCCCTAACCCTAACCCTAGCCCGGAACGGAAACCCACCACCAGGCCTACACCTTACCCTACGCCGTAGCCTCCTCCTGTCCCGTACCATGGCACTGACCTGTGCGTCAGCACGTAGCCTGACCCTCCCACGTTTCCATACACTCACCTGAGCCCTAAGCCTTGCCGTTCCCTAACCCTAACCCTAGCCCGGAATGGAAACCCACCACCAGCCCTACAACTTATGCCCAATCCGTAGCCTACTCCTGGCCCGTACGCTGGCACTGACCCGTGCGTCAGCACTTAGCCTGACCCTCCAACGTTTCCGTACCCTCACCTGTACCCTAAGCCTTGCCGTTCCCTAACCCTAACCCTAGCTCTGAACGGAAACCCACCACCAGCCCTACGTCTTACCCCCAAGCCGTAGCCTACTCCTGGCCCGTACGCTGGCACTGACCCATGTGTCAGCACGTAGCCTGACCCTCCCACGTTTCCGTACCCTCACCTGTGCCCTAAGCCTTGCCGTTCCCTAACCCTAACCCTAGCCCCGAACGGAAACCCACCACCAGCCCTACACCTTACCCTACGCCGTAGCCTACTCCTGGCCCGTACACTGGCACTGACCCGTGCGTCAGCACGTAGCCTGACCCTCCCACGTTTCTCTACCCTCACCTGTGCCCTAAGCCTTGCCGTTCCCTAACCCTAACCCTAGATCGGAACGGAAATCCACCACCAGCCAAACACATTTTCCTACGCCGTAGCCTATTCCTGACCCGTACGCTGGCACTGACCCGTGCGTCAGCACGTAGCCTGACCCTCCCACATTTCCGTACCCTCACCTGTGCCGTAAGACTTGCCGTTCCCTAACCCTAACCCTAGCCCGGAGCGGAAACACACCACCAGGTCTACAACTTACCCCCAAGCCGTAGCCTACTCCTGGCCCGTATGCTGGCACTGACCCGTCCGTCAGCATGTAGCCTGAACCTCCCACGTTTCCGTACCCTCACCTGTGCCCTAAGCCTTGCCGCTCCCTAACCCTAACCCTAGACCGCAATGGAAAACCACCACCAGCCCTAACCCTTACCCTACGCCTTAGCGTACTCCTGGCCCGTACGCTGGCACTGACACGTGCGTCAGCACGTAGCCTGACCCTCCCACATTTCTGTACCCTCACCTGTGCCCTAAGCCTTGCCGTTCCCTAACACTAACCCTAGCCCAGAACGAAAACCCACCACCAGCCTTACACCTTACCGTACGCCGTAGCCTACTCCTGGCCCATACGGTGGAACTGACCCGTGCGTCAGCACGTAGCCTGACCCTCCCACGTTTCCGTACCCTCACCTGTGCCCTAAGCCTTGCCGTTCCCTAACCCTAACCCTAGCTCGAAACGGAAATCCACCACCAGCCAAACAAATTTCCCTACGCCGTAGCCTACTCCTGGCCCGTACGCTGGCACTGACCCGTGCGTCAGCACGTAGCCAGACCCTCCCACGTTTCCATACAATCACCTGTGCCCTAAGCCTTGCCGTTACGTAACCCTAACCCTAGCCCGGAACAGAAATCCACCACCAGCCCTACACCATACCCTACGCCGTAGCCTACTCCTGGCCCGTACGCTGGAACTGACCCATGCGTCAGCACGTAGCCTGACCCTCCCACGTTTCCGTACCCTCACCTGTGCCCTAATCCTTGCCGTTCCCTAACCCTAACCCTAGCCCGGAACGGAAACCCACCACCAGGCCTACACCTTACCCTACGCCGTTGCCTCCTCCTGTCCCGTACCATGGCACTGACCTGTGCATCAGCACGTATCCTGACCCTCCCACGTTTCCATACACTCACCTGTGCCCTAAGCCTTGCTGTTCCCTAACCCTAACACTAGCCCAGAATGGAAACCCACCACCAGCCCTACAACTTATGCCCAAGCCGTAGCCTACTCCTGGCCCGTACGCTGGCACTGACCCGTGCGTCAGCACTTAGCCTGACCCTCCAACGTTTCCGTACCCTCACCTGTACCCTAAGCCTTGCCGTTCCCTAACCCTAACCCTAGCTCTGAACGGAAACCCACCACCAGCCCTACGACTTACCCCCAAGCCGTAGCCTACTCCTGGCCCGTACGCTGGCACTGACCCGTGTGTCAGCACGTAGCCTGACCCTCCCACGTTTCCGTACCCTCACCTGTGCCCTAAGCCTTGCCGTTCCCTAACCCTAACCCTAGCCCCGAACGGAAACCCACCACCAGCCCTACACCTTACCCTATGCCGTAGCCTACTCCTGGCCCATACACTGGCACTGACCCGTGTGTCAGCACGTAGCCTGACCCTCCCACGTTTCTCTACCGTCACCTGTGCCCTAAGCCTTGCCGTTCCCTAACCCTAACCCTAGCTCTGAACGGAAATCCACCACCAGCCAAACACATTTTCCTACGCCGTAGCCTATTCCTGACCCGTACGCTGGCACTGACCCGTGCGTCAGCACGTAGCCTGACCCTCCCACATTTCCGTACCCTCACCTGTGCCGTAAGACTTGCCGTTCCCTAACCCTAACCCTAGCCCGGAGTGGAAACACACCACCAGGTCTACAACTTACCCCCAAGCCGTAGCCTACTCCTGGCCCGTATGCTGGCACTGACCCGTCCGTCAGCATGTAGCCTGAACCTCCCACGTTTCCGTACCCTCACCTGTGCCCTAAGCCTTGCCGCTCCCTATCCCTAACCCTAGACCGGAATGGAAAACCACCACCAGCCCTACCCCTTACCCTACGCTTTAGCGTACTCCTGGCCCGTACGCTAGCACTGACACGTGCGTCAGCACGTAGCCTGACCCTCCCACTTTTCCGTACCCTCACCTGTGCCCTAAGCCTTGCCGTTCCCTAACCCTAACCCTAGCCCCGAATGGAAACCCACCACCAGCCCTACACCTTACCCTATGCCGTAGCCTACTCCTGGCCCGTACGCTGGCACTGACCCGTGCGTCAGCACGTAGCCTGACCCTCCCACGTTTCTCTACCCTCACCTGTGCCCTAAGCCTTGCCGTTACCTAACACTAACCCTAGCCCAGAACGGAAACCCACCACCAGCCCTACACCTTACCGTACGCAGTAGCCTACTCCTGGCCCATACGCTAGCACTGACCCGTGCGTCAGCACGTAGCCTGACCCTCCCACGTTTCCGTACCCTCACCTGTGCCCTAAGCCTTGCCGTTCCCTAACCCTAACCCTAGCCCCGAACGGAAACCCACCACCAGCCCTACACCTTACCCTACGCCGTAGCCTACTCCAGGCCCGTACGCTGGCACTGACCCGTGCGTCAGCACGTAGCCTGACCCTCCCACGTTTCCGTACCCTCACCTGTGCCCTAAGCCTTGCCGTTCCCTAACCCTAACCCTAGCTCGGAACGGAAATCCACCACCAGCCAAACACATTTCCCTACGCCGTAGCCAATTCCTGACCCGTACGCTGGCACTGACCCGTGCGTCAGCACGTAGACTGACCCTCCCACATTTCCGTACCCTCACCTGTGCCATAAGACTTGCCGTTCCCTAACCCTAACCCTAGCCCGGAGCGGAAACCCACCACCAGCCCTACACCTTAACCCCAAGACGTACCTTACTCATGGCCCGTATGCTGGCACTGACCCGTGCGTCAGCACGTAGCCTGACCCTCCCACATTTCCGTACCCTCAGCTGTGCCCTAAGCCTTGCCGTTCCCTAACCCTAACCCTAGCCCGGAACGGGAAAAACCACCAGCCCTACACCTTACCCTACGCAGTAGCCTACTCCTGGCCCGTACGCTGGAACTGACCCATGCGTCAGCACGTAGCCTGACCCTCCCACGTTTCCGTACCCTCACCTGTGCCCTAATCCTTGCCGTTCCCTAACCCTAACCCTAGCCCGGAACGGAAACCCACCACCAGGCCTACACCTTACCCTACGCCGTAGCCTCCTCCTGTCCCGTACCATGGCACTGACCTGTGCGTCAGCACGTAGCCTGACCCTCCCACATTTCCGTACCCTCACCTGTGCCCTAAGCCTTGCCGTTCCCTAACCCTAACCCTAGCCAGGAACGGGAAAACACCACCAGCCCTACACCTTACCCCCAAGCCGTAGCCTACTCCTGGCCCGTACGCTGGCACTGACCCGTGCGTCAGCACGTAGCCTGACCCTCCCACGTTTCCATACAATCAGCTGTGCCCTAAGCCTTGCCGTTACGTAACCCTAACCCTAGCCCAGAACGGAAACCCAACACCAGCCCTACCCCTTACCCTACGCCTTAGCGTAATCATGGCCCGTACGCTGGCACTGACACGTGCGTCAGCACGTAGCCTGAGCCTCCCACATTTTCGTACACTCACCTGTGCCCTAAGACTTGCCATTCCCTAACCCAAACCCTAGCTCGGAACGAAAACCCACCACCAGCCCAACACATCTCCCTACGCTGTAGCGTACCCTTGGCCTGTATGCTGGCAGTGACACGTGCATCAGCACATAGCCTGACCCTCCCACGTTTCCATACCCTCACCTTTGCCCTAAGCCTTGCCGTTCTCTAACCCTAACCCTAGCCCGGAAAGGAAAACCACCACCAGCCCTACACCTTACCCTACGCTGTAGCCTACAACTGGCCCGTAGGCTGGCAACGACCCGTGCGTCAGCACGTAGCCTGACCCTCCCACGCTTCCGTACCCTCACCTGTGCCCTAAGCTTTGCCGTTCCCTAACCCTAACACTAGCCCTGAACGGAAACCCACCACCAGCCCTACACCTTACCCTACACCGTAGTCTACTCCTGGCCCGTACGCTGGCACTGACCTGTGCGTCAGCACGTAGCCTGACCCTCCCACATTTCCGTACCCTGACCTGTGCCCTAAGCCTTGCCGTTCCCTCACCCTAACCCTAGCCCGGAACGGGAAAACACCACCAGCCCTACAACTTACCCCCAAGCCGTAGCCTACTCCTGGACCGTACGCTGGCACTGACCCATGCGTCAGCACGTAGCCTGACCCTCCCACGTTTCCATACAATCACCTGTGCCCTAAGCCTTGCCGTTACATAACCCTAACCCTAGCCCAGAACAGAAATCCACCACCAGCCCTACACCTTACCCTACGCCGTAGCCTACTCCTGGCCCGTACGCTGGAACTGACCCATGCGTCAGCACGTAGCCTGACCCTCCCACGTTTCCGTACCCTCACCTGTGCCCTAATCCTTGCCGTTCCCTAACCCTAACCCTAGCCCGGAACGGAAACCCACCACCAGGCCTACACCTTACCCTACGCCGTAGCCTACTCCTGGCCCGTACGCTGGAACTGACCCATGCATCAGCACATAGTCTCATCTACCCACGTTTCTGTACCCTCACCTGTGCCCTAAGTCTTGTCATTCCCTAAACCTAACCCTAGCCCTGAACGGAAACCTACCACCAGCCCTACACCTTACCCTACGCCGTAGCCTCCTCCTGTCCCGTACCATGGTACTGACCCGTGCGTCAGCACGTAGCCTGACCCTCCCACGTTTCTCTACCCTCACCTGTGCCCTAAACCTTGCCGTTACCTAACACTAACCCTAGCCCAGAACGGAAACCCACCACCAGCCCTACACATTACCGTACGCAGTAGCCTACTCCTGGCCCATACGCTAGCACTGACCCGTGCGTCAGCACGTAGCCTGACCCTCCCACGTTTCCGTACCCTCACCTGTGCCCTAAGCCTTGCCGTTCCCTAACCCTAACCCTAGCCCGGAACGGGAAAACACCACCAGCCCTACACCTTACCCCCAAGCCGTAGCCTACTCCTGGCCCGTACGCTGGCACTGACCCGTGCGTCAGCACGTAGCCTGACCCTCCTACGTTTCCATACAATCACCTGTGCCCTAAGCCTTGCCGTTACGTAACCCTAACCCTAGCCCGGAACAGAAATCCACCACCAGCCCTACACTTTACCCTACGCCGTAGCCTACTCCTGGCCCGTACGCTGGAACTGACCCATGCGTCAGCACGTAGCCTGACCCTCCCAAGTTTCCGTACCCTCACCTGTGCCCTAATCCTTGCCGTTCCCTAACCCTAACCCTAGCCCACAACGGAAACCCACCACCAGGCCTACACCTTACCCTACGCCGTAGCCTCCTCCTGTCCCGTACCATGGCACTGACCTGTGCGTCAGGACGTAGCCTGACCCTCCCACGTTTCCATACACTCACCTGAGCCCTAAGCCTTGCCGTTCCCTAACCCTAACCCTAGCCCGGAATGGAAACCCACCACCAGCCCTACAACTTATGCCCAATCCGTAGCCTACTCCTGGCCTGTACGCTGGCACTGACCCGTGCGTCAGCACGTAGCCTGACCCTCCCACGTTTCCGTACCCTCACCTGTGCCCTAAGCCTTGCCGTTCCCTAACCCTAACCCTAGCCCCGAACGGAAACCCACCACCAGCCCTACACCTTACCCTACGCCGTAGCCTACTCCAGGCCCGTACGCTGGCACTGACCCGTGCGTCAGCACGTAGCCTGACCCTCCCACGTTTCCGTACCCTCACCTGTGCCCTAAGCCTTGCCGTTCCCTAACCCTAACCCTAGCTCGGAACGGAAATCCACCACCAGCCAAACACATTTCCCTACGCCGTAGCCAATTCCTGACCCGTACGCTGGCACTGACCCGTGCGTCAGCACGTAGACTGACCCTCCCACATTTCCGTACCCTCACCTGTGCCATAAGACTTGCCGTTCCCTAACCCTAACCCTAGCCCGGAGCGGAAACCCACCACCAGCCCTACACCTTAACCCCAAGACGTACCTTACTCATGGCCCGTATGCTGGCACTGACCCGTGCGTCAGCACGTAGCCTGACCCTCCCACATTTCCGTACCCTCAGCTGTGCCCTAAGCCTTGCCGTTCCCTAACCCTAACCCTAGCCCGGAACGGGAAAAACCACCAGCCCTACACCTTACCCTACGCAGTAGCCTACTCCTGGCCCGTACGCTGGAACTGACCCATGCGTCAGCACGTAGCCTGACCCTCCCACGTTTCCGTACCCTCACCTGTGCCCTAATCCTTGCCGTTCCCTAACCCTAACCCTAGCCCGGAACGGAAACCCACCACCAGGCCTACACCTTACCCTACGCCGTAGCCTCCTCCTGTCCCGTACCATGGCACTGACCTGTGCGTCAGCACGTAGCCTGACCCTCCCACATTTCCGTACCCTCACCTGTGCCCTAAGCCTTGCCGTTCCCTAACCCTAACCCTAGCCAGGAACGGGAAAACACCACCAGCCCTACACCTTACCCCCAAGCCGTAGCCTACTCCTGGCCCGTACGCTGGCACTGACCCGTGCGTCAGCACGTAGCCTGACCCTCCCACGTTTCCATACAATCACCTGTGCCCTAAGCCTTGCCGTTACGTAACCCTAACCCTAGCCCAGAACGGAAACCCAACACCAGCCCTACCCCTTACCCTACGCCTTAGCGTAATCATGGCCCGTACGCTGGCACTGACACGTGCGTCAGCACGTAGCCTGAGCCTCCCACATTTTCGTACACTCACCTGTGCCCTAAGACTTGCCATTCCCTAACCCAAACCCTAGCTCGGAACGAAAACCCACCACCAGCCCAACACATCTCCCTACGCTGTAGCGTACCCTTGGCCTGTATGCTGGCAGTGACACGTGCATCAGCACATAGCCTGACCCTCCCACGTTTCCATACCCTCACCTTTGCCCTAAGCCTTGCCGTTCTCTAACCCTAACCCTAGCCCGGAAAGGAAAACCACCACCAGCCCTACACCTTACCCTACGCTGTAGCCTACAACTGGCCCGTAGGCTGGCAACGACCCGTGCGTCAGCACGTAGCCTGACCCTCCCACGCTTCCGTACCCTCACCTGTGCCCTAAGCTTTGCCGTTCCCTAACCCTAACACTAGCCCTGAACGGAAACCCACCACCAGCCCTACACCTTACCCTACACCGTAGTCTACTCCTGGCCCGTACGCTGGCACTGACCTGTGCGTCAGCACGTAGCCTGACCCTCCCACATTTCCGTACCCTGACCTGTGCCCTAAGCCTTGCCGTTCCCTCACCCTAACCCTAGCCCGGAACGGGAAAACACCACCAGCCCTACAACTTACCCCCAAGCCGTAGCCTACTCCTGGACCGTACGCTGGCACTGACCCATGCGTCAGCACGTAGCCTGACCCTCCCACGTTTCCATACAATCACCTGTGCCCTAAGCCTTGCCGTTACATAACCCTAACCCTAGCCCAGAACAGAAATCCACCACCAGCCCTACACCTTACCCTACGCCGTAGCCTACTCCTGGCCCGTACGCTGGAACTGACCCATGCGTCAGCACGTAGCCTGACCCTCCCACGTTTCCGTACCCTCACCTGTGCCCTAATCCTTGCCGTTCCCTAACCCTAACCCTAGCCCGGAACGGAAACCCACCACCAGGCCTACACCTTACCCTACGCCGTAGCCTACTCCTGGCCCGTACGCTGGAACTGACCCATGCATCAGCACATAGTCTCATCTACCCACGTTTCTGTACCCTCACCTGTGCCCTAAGTCTTGTCATTCCCTAAACCTAACCCTAGCCCTGAACGGAAACCTACCACCAGCCCTACACCTTACCCTACGCCGTAGCCTCCTCCTGTCCCGTACCATGGTACTGACCCGTGCGTCAGCACGTAGCCTGACCCTCCCACGTTTCTCTACCCTCACCTGTGCCCTAAGCCTTGCCGTTACCTAACACTAACCCTAGCCCAGAACGGAAACCCACCACCAGCCCTACACATTACCGTACGCAGTAGCCTACTCCTGGCCCATACGCTAGCACTGACCCGTGCGTCAGCACGTAGCCTGACCCTCCCACGTTTCCGTACCCTCACCTGTGCCCTAAGCCTTGCCGTTCCCTAACCCTAACCCTAGCCCGGAACGGGAAAACACCACCAGCCCTACACCTTACCCCCAAGCCGTAGCCTACTCCTGGCCCGTACGCTGGCACTGACCCGTGCGTCAGCACGTAGCCTGACCCTCCCACGTTTCCATACAATCACCTGTGCCCTAAGCCTTGCCGTTACCTAACCCTAACCCTAGCCCGGAACAGAAATCCACCACCAGCCCTACACTTTACCCTACGCCGTAGCCTACTCCTGGCCCGTACGCTGGAACTGACCCATGCGTCAGCACGTAGCCTGACCCTCCCAAGTTTCCGTACCCTCACCTGTGCCCTAATCCTTGCCGTTCCCTAACCCTAACCCTAGCCCACAACGGAAACCCACCACCAGGCCTACACCTTACCCTACGCCGTAGCCTCCTCCTGTCCCGTACCATGGCACTGACCTGTGCGTCAGGACGTAGCCTGACCCTCCCACGTTTCCATACACTCACCTGAGCCCTAAGCCTTGCCGTTCCCTAACCCTAACCCTAGCCCGGAATGGAAACCCACCACCAGCCCTACAACTTATGCCCAATCCGTAGCCTACTCCTGGCCTGTACGCTGGCACTGACCCGTGCGTCAGCACTTAGCCTGACCCTCCAACGTTTCCGTACCCTCACCTGTACCCTAAGCCTTGCCGTTCCCTAACCCTAACCCTAGCTCTGAACGGAAACCCACCACCAGCCCTACGCCTTACCCCCAAGCCGTAGCCTACTCCTGGCCCGTACGCTGGCACTGACCCGTGTGTCAGCACGTAGCCTGACCCTCCCACGTTTCCGTACCCTCACCTGTGCCCTAAGCCTTGCCGTTCCCTAACCCTAACCCTAGCCCCGAACGGAAACCCACCACCAGCCCTACACCTTACCCTACGCCGTAGCCTACTCCTGGCCCGTACACTGGCACTAACCCGTGCGTCAGCACGTAGCCTGACCCTCCCACGTTTCTCTACCCTCACCTGTGCCCTAAGCCTTGCCGTTCCCTAACCCTAACCCTAGCTCGGAACGGAAATCCACCACCAGCCAAACACATTTTCCTACGCCGTAGCCTATTCCTGACCCGTACGCAGGCACTGACCCGTGCGTCAGCACGTAGCCTGACCCTCCCACATTTCCGTACCCTCACCTGTGCCGTAAGACTTGCCGTTCCCTAACCCTAACCCTAGCCCGGAGCGGAAACACACCACAAGGTCTACAACTTACCCCCAAGCCGTAGCCTACTCCTGGCCCGTACGCTGGCACTGACCCGTCCGTCAGCATGTAGCCTGAACCTCCCACGTTTCCGTACCCTCACCTGTGCCCTAAGCCTTGCCGCTCCCTAACCCTAACCCTAGACCGGAATGGAAAACCACCACCAGCCCTACCCCTTACCCTACGCCTTAGCGTACTCCTGGCCCGTACGCTGGCACTGACACGTGCGTCAGCACGTAGCCTGACCCTCCCACATTTCTGTACCCTCACCTGTGCCCTAAGCCTTGCCGTTCCCTAACCCTAACCCTAGCCCAGAACGAAAACCCACCACCAGCCTTACACCTTACCGTACGCCGTAGCCTACTCCTGGCCCATACGGTGGAACTGACCCGTGCGTCAGCACGTAGCCTGACCCTCCCACGTTTCCGTACCCTCACCTGTGCCCTAAGCCTTGCCGTTCCCTAACCCTAACCCTAGCTCGGAACGGAAATCCACCACCAGCCAAACACATTTCCCTACGCCGTAGCCTACTCCTGGCCCGTACGCTGGCACTGACCCGTGCGTCAGCACGTAGCCAGACCCTCCCACGTTTCCATACAATCACCTGTGCCCTAAGCCTTGCCATTACGTAACCCTAACCCTAGCCCGGAACAGAAATCCACCACCAGCCCTACACCATACCCTACGCCGTAGCCTACTCCTGGCCCGTACGCTGGAACTGACCCATGCGTCAGCACGTAGCCTGACCCTCCCACGTTTCCGTACCCTCACCTGTGCCCTAATCCTTGCCGTTCCATAACCCTAACCCTAGCCCGGAACGGAAACCCATCACCAGGCCTACACCTTACCCTACGCCGTAGCCTCCTCCTGTCCCGTACCATGGCACTGACCTGTGCGTCAGCACGTAGCCTGACCCTCCCACGTTTCCATACACTCACCTGAGCCCTAAGCCTTGCCGTTCCCTAACCCTAACCCTAGCCCGGAATGGAAAACCACCACCAGCCCTACAACTTATGCCCAATCCGTAGCCTACTCCTGGCCCGTACGCTGGCACTGACCCGTGCGTCAGCACTTAGCCTGACCCTCCAACGTTTCCGTACCCTCACCTGTACTCTAAGCCTTGCCGTTCCCTAACCCTAACCCTAGCTCTGAACGGAAACCCACCACCAGCCCTACGCCTTACCCCCAAGCCGTAGCCTACTCCTGGCCCGTACGCTGGCACTGACCCGTGTGTCAGCATGTAGCCTGACCCTCCCACGTTTCTCTACCCTCACCTGTGCCCTAAGCCTTGCCGTTCCCTAACCCTAACCCTAGCTCGGAACGGAAATCCACCACCAGCCAAACACATTTTCCTACGCCGTAGCCTATTCCTGACCCGTACGCTGGCACTGACCCGTGCGTCAGCACGTAGCCTGACCCTCCCACATTTCCGTACCCTCACCTGCGCCGTAAGACTTGCCGTTCCCTAACCCTAACCCTAGCCCGGAGCGGAAACACACCACCAGGTCTACAACTTACCCCCAAGCCGTAGCCTACTCCTGGCCCGTATGCTGGCACTGACCCGTCCGTCAGCATGTAGCCTGAACCTCCCACGTTTCCGTACCCTCACCTGTGCCCTAAGCCTTGCCGCTCCCTAACCCTAACCCTAGCCCCGAATGGAAAACCACCACCAGCCCTACCCCTTAGCCTACGCCTTAGCGTACTCCTGGCCCGTACGCTGGCACTGACACGTGCGTCAGCACGTAGCCTGACCCTCCCACATTTCTGTACCCTCACCTGTGCCCTAAGCCTTGCCGTTCCCTAACCCTAACCCTAGCCCAGAACGAAAACCCACCACCAGCCTTACACCTTACCGTACGCCGTAGCCTACTCCTGGCCCATACGGTGGAACTGACCCGTGCGTCAGCACGTAGCCTGACCCTCCCACGTTTCCGTACCCTCACCTGTGCCCTAAGCCTTGCCGTTCCCTAACCCTAACCCTAGCTCGGAACGGAAATCCACCACCAGCCAAACACATTTCCCTACGCCGTAGCCTACTCCTGGCCCGTACGCTGGCACTGACCCGTGCGTCAGCACGTAGCCAGTCCCTCCCACGTTTCCATACAATCACCTGTGCCCTAAGCCTTGCCGTTACGTAACCCTAACCCTAGCCCGGAACAGAAATCCACCACCAGCCCTACACCATACCCTACGCTGTAGCCTACTCCTGGCCCGTACGCTGGAACTGACCCATGCGTCAGCACGTAGCCTGACCCTCCCACGTTTCCGTACCCTCACCTGTGCCCTAATCCTTGCCGTTCCCTAACCCTAACCTTAGCCCGGAACGGAAACCCACCACCAGGCCTACACCTTACCCTATGCCGTTGCCTCCTCCTATCCCGTACCATGGCACTGACCTGTGCGTCAGCACGTAGCCTGACCCTCCCACGTTTCCATACACTCACCTGTGCCCTAAGCCTTGCCGTTCCCTAACCCTAACACTAGCCCGGAATGGAAACCCACCACCAGCCCTACAACTTATGCCCAAGCCGTAGCCTACTCCTGGCCCGTACGCTGGCACTGACCCGTGCGTCAGCACTTAGCCTGACCCTCCAACGTTTCCGTACCCTCACCTGTACCCTAAGCCTTGCCGTTCCCTAACCCTAACCCTAGCTCGGAACGGAAACCCACCAGCAGCCCTACACCTTACCCCCAAGCCGTAGCCTACTCCTGGCCCGTACGCTGGCACTGACCCGTGTGTCAGCACGTAGCCTGACCCTCCCACGTTTCCGTACCCTCACCTGTGCCCTAAGCCTTGCCGTTCCCTAACCCTAACCCTAGCCCCGAATGGAAACCGACCACCAGCCCTACACCTTACCCTATGCCGTAGCCTACTCCTGGCCCGTACGCTGGCACTGACCCGTGCGTCAGCACGTAGCCTGACCCTCCCACGTTTCTCTACCCTCACCTGTGCCCTAAGCCTTGCCGTTACCTAACACTAACCCTAGCCCAGAACGGAAACCCACCACCAGCCCTACACCTTACCGTACGCAGTAGCCTACTCCTGGCCCATACGCTAGCACTGACCCGTGCGTCAGCACGTAGCCTGACCCTCCCACGTTTCCGTACCCTCACCTGTGCCCTAAGCCTTGCCGTTCCCTAACCCTAACCCTAGCCCCGAACGGAAACCCACCACCAGCCCTACACCTTACCCTATGCCGTAGCCTACTCCTGGCCCGTACGCTGGCACTGACCCGTGCGTCAGCACGTAGCCTGACCCTCCCACGTTTCTCTACCCTCACCTGTGCCCTAAGCCTTGCCGTTACATAACACTAACCCTAGCCCAGAACGGAAACCCACCACCAGCCCTACACCTTACCGTACGCAGTAGCCTACTCCTGGCCCATACGCTAGCACTGACCCGTGCGTCAGCACGTAGCCTGACCCTCCCACGTTTCCGTACCCTCACCTGTGCCCTAAGCCTTGCCGTTCCCTAACCCTAACCCTAGCTCGGAACGGAAATCCACCACCAGCCAAACACATTTCCCTACGCCGTAGCCAATTCCTGACCCGTACGCTGGCACTGACCCGTGCGTCAGCACGTAGCCTGACCCTCCCACATTTCCGTACCCTCACCTGTGCCATAAGACTTGCCGTTCCCTAACCCTAACCCTAGCCCGGAGCGGAAACCCTCCACCAGCCCTACACCTTAACCCCAAGACGTAGCTTACTCATGGCCCGTGTGCTGGCACTGACTCGTGCGTCAGCACGTAGCCTGACCCTCCCACATTTCCGTACCCTCACCTGTGCCCTAAGCCTTGCCGTTCCCTTACCCTAACCCTAGCCCGGAACGGGAAAACACCACCAGCCCTACACGTTACCCCCAAGCCGTAGCCTACTCCTGGCCCGTACGCTGGCACTGACCCGTGCGTCAGCACGTAGCCTGACCCTCCCACGTTTCCATACAATCACCTGTGCCCTAAGCCTTGCCGTTACGTAACCCTAACCCTAGCCCGGAACAGAAATCCACCATCAGCCCTACACCTTACCCTACGCCGAAGCCTCCTCCTGGCCCGTACGCTGGAACTGACCCATGCGTCAGCACGTAGCCTGACCCTCACACGTTTCCGTACCCTCACCTGTGCCGTAATCCTTGCCGTTCCCTAACCCTAACCCTAGCCCGGAACCGAAACCCACCACCAGGCCTACACCTTACCCTACGCCGTAGCCTCCTCCTGTCCCGAACCATGGCACTCACCTGTGCGTCAGCACGTAGCCTGACCCTCCCACGTTTCCATACACTCACCTGAGCCCTAAGCCTTGCCGTTCCCTAACCCTAACCCTAGCCCGGAATGGAAACCCACCACCAGCCCTACAACTTATGCCCAATCCGTAGCCTACTCCTGGCCCGTACGCTGGCACTGACCCGTGCGTCAGCACTTAGCCTGACCCTCCAACGTTTCCGTACCCTCACCTGTACCCTAAGCCTTGCCGTTCCCTAACACTAACCCTAGCTCTGAACGGAAACCCACCACCAGCCCTACGTCTTACCCCCAAGCCGTAGCCTACTCCTGGCCCGTACGCTGGCACTGACCCATGTGTCAGCACGTAGCCTGACCCTCCCACGTTTCCGTACCCTCACCTGTGCCCTAAGCCTTGCCGTTCCCTAACCCTAACCCTAGCCCCGAACGGAAACCCACCACCAGCCCTACACCTTACCCTACGCCGTAGCCTACTCCTGGCCCGTACACTGGCACTGACCCGTGCGTCAGCACGTAGCCTGACCCTCCCACGTTTCTCTACCCTCACCTGTGCCCTAAGCCTTGCCGTTCCCTAACCCTAACCCTAGATCGGAACGGAAATCCACCACCAGCCAAACACATTTTCCTACGCCGTAGCCTATTCCTGACCCGTACGCTGGCACTGACCCGTGCGTCAGCACGTAGCCTGACCCTCCCACATTTCCGTACCCTCACCTGTGCCGTAAGACTTGCCGTTCCCTAACCCTAACCCTAGCCCGGAGCGGAAACACACCACCAGGTCTACAACTTACCCCCAAGCCGTAGCCTACTCCTGGCCCGTATGCTGGCACTGACCCGTCCGTCAGCATGTAGCCTGAACCTCCCACGTTTCCGTACCCTCACCTGTGCCCTAAGCCTTGCCGCTCCCTAACCCTAACCCTAGACCGCAATGGAAAACCACCACCAGCCCTAACCCTTACCCTACGCCTTAGCGTACTCCTGGCCCGTACGCTGGCACTGACACGTGCGTCAGCACGTAGCCTGACCCTCCCACATTTCTGTACCCTCACCTGTGCCCTAAGCCTTGCCGTTCCCTAACACTAACCCTAGCCCAGAACGAAAACCCACCACCAGCCTTACACCTTACCGTACGCCGTAGCCTACTCCTGGCCCATACGGTGGAACTGACCCGTGCGTCAGCACGTAGCCTGACCCTCCCACGTTTCCGTACCCTCACCTGTGCCCTAAGCCTTGCCGTTCCCTAACCCTAACCCTAGCTCGAAACGGAAATCCACCACCAGCCAAACAAATTTCCCTACGCCGTAGCCTACTCCTGGCCCGTACGCTGGCACTGACCCGTGCGTCAGCACGTAGCCAGACCCTCCCACGTTTCCATACAATCACCTGTGCCCTAAGCCTTGCCGTTACGTAACCCTAACCCTAGCCCGGAACAGAAATCCACCACCAGCCCTACACCATACCCTACGCCGTAGCCTACTCCTGGCCCGTACGCTGGAACTGACCCATGCGTCAGCACGTAGCCTGACCCTCCCACGTTTCCGTACCCTCACCTGTGCCCTAATCCTTGCCGTTCCCTAACCCTAACCCTAGCCCGGAACGGAAACCCACCACCAGGCCTACACCTTACCCTACGCCGTTGCCTCCTCCTGTCCCGTACCATGGCACTGACCTGTGCGTCAGCACGTATCCTGACCCTCCCACGTTTCCATACACTCACCTGTGCCCTAAGCCTTGCTGTTCCCTAACCCTAACACTAGCCCAGAATGGAAACCCACCACCAGCCCTACAACTTATGCCCAAGCCGTAGCCTACTCCTGGCCCGTACGCTGGCACTGACCCGTGCGTCAGCACTTAGCCTGACCCTCCAACGTTTCCGTACCCTCACCTGTACCCTAAGCCTTGCCGTTCCCTAACCCTAACCCTAGCTCTGAACGGAAACCCACCACCAGCCCTACGACTTACCCCCAAGCCGTAGCCTACTCCTGGCCCGTACGCTGGCACTGACCCGTGTGTCAGCACGTAGCCTGACCCTCCCACGTTTCCGTACCCTCACCTGTGCCCTAAGCCTTGCCGTTCCCTAACCCTAACCCTAGCCCCGAACGGAAACCCACCACCAGCCCTACACCTTACCCTATGCCGTAGCCTACTCCTGGCCCATACACTGGCACTGACCCGTGTGTCAGCACGTAGCCTGACCCTCCCACGTTTCTCTACCGTCACCTGTGCCCTAAGCCTTGCCGTTCCCTAACCCTAACCCTAGCTCTGAACGGAAATCCACCACCAGCCAAACACATTTTCCTACGCCGTAGCCTATTCCTGACCCGTACGCTGGCACTGACCCGTGCGTCAGCACGTAGCCTGACCCTCCCACATTTCCGTACCCTCACCTGTGCCGTAAGACTTGCCGTTCCCTAACCCTAACCCTAGCCCGGAGTGGAAACACACCACCAGGTCTACAACTTACCCCCAAGCCGTAGCCTACTCCTGGCCCGTATGCTGGCACTGACGCGTCCGTCAGCATGTAGCCTGAACCTCCCACGTTTCCGTACCCTCACCTGTGCCCTAAGCCTTGCCGCTCCCTATCCCTAACCCTAGACCGGAATGGAAAACCACCACCAGCCCTACCCCTTACCCTACGCCTTAGCGTACTCCTGGCCCGTACGCTAGCACTGACACGTGCGTCAGCACGTAGCCTGACCCTCCCACGTTTCCGTACCCTCACCTGTGCCCTAAGCCTTGCCGTTCCCTAACCCTAACCCTAGCCCCGAATGGAAACCCACCACCAGCCCTACACCTTACCCTACGCCGAAGCCTACTCCTGGCCCGTACGCTGGAACTGACCCATGCGTCAGCACGTAGCCTGACCCTCACACGTTTCCGTACCCTCACCTGTGCCGTAATCCTTGCCGTTCCCTAACCCTAACCCTAGCCCGGAACCGAAACCCACCACCAGGCCTACACCTTACCCTACGCCGTAGCCTCCTCCTGTCCCGAACCATGGCACTCACCTGTGCGTCAGCACGTAGCCTGACCCTCCCACGTTTCCATACACTCACCTGAGCCCTAAGCCTTGCCGTTCCCTAACCCTAACCCTAGCCCGGAATGGAAACCCACCACCAGCCCTACAACTTATGCCCAATCCGTAGCCTACTCCTGGCCCGTACGCTGGCACTGACCCGTGCGTCAGCACTTAGCCTGACCCTCCAACGTTTCCGTACCCTCACCTGTACCCTAAGCCTTGCCGTTCCCTAACACTAACCCTAGCTCTGAACGGAAACCCACCACCAGCCCTACGTCTTACCCCCAAGCCGTAGCCTACTCCTGGCCCGTACGCTGGCACTGACCCATGTGTCAGCACGTAGCCTGACCCTCCCACGTTTCCGTACCCTCACCTGTGCCCTAAGCCTTGCCGTTCCCTAACCCTAACCCTAGCCCCGAACGGAAACCCACCACCAGCCCTACACCTTACCCTACGCCGTAGCCTACTCCTGGCCCGTACACTGGCACTGACCCGTGCGTCAGCACGTAGCCTGACCCTCCCACGTTTCTCTACCCTCACCTGTGCCCTAAGCCTTGCCGTTCCCTAACCCTAACCCTAGATCGGAACGGAAATCCACCACCAGCCAAACACATTTTCCTACGCCGTAGCCTATTCCTGACCCGTACGCTGGCACTGACCCGTGCGTCAGCACGTAGCCTGACCCTCCCACATTTCCGTACCCTCACCTGTGCCGTAAGACTTGCCGTTCCCTAACCCTAACCCTAGCCCGGAGCGGAAACACACCACCAGGTCTACAACTTACCCCCAAGCCGTAGCCTACTCCTGGCCCGTATGCTGGCACTGACCCGTCCGTCAGCATGTAGCCTGAACCTCCCACGTTTCCGTACCCTCACCTGTGCCCTAAGCCTTGCCGCTCCCTAACCCTAACCCTAGACCGCAATGGAAAACCACCACCAGCCCTAACCCTTACCCTACGCCTTAGCGTACTCCTGGCCCGTACGCTGGCACTGACACGTGCGTCAGCACGTAGCCTGACCCTCCCACATTTCTGTACCCTCACCTGTGCCCTAAGCCTTGCCGTTCCCTAACACTAACCCTAGCCCAGAACGAAAACCCACCACCAGCCTTACACCTTACCGTACGCCGTAGCCTACTCCTGGCCCATACGGTGGAACTGACCCGTGCGTCAGCACGTAGCCTGACCCTCCCACGTTTCCGTACCCTCACCTGTGCCCTAAGCCTTGCCGTTCCCTAACCCTAACCCTAGCTCGAAACGGAAATCCACCACCAGCCAAACAAATTTCCCTACGCCGTAGCCTACTCCTGGCCCGTACGCTGGCACTGACCCGTGCGTCAGCACGTAGCCAGACCCTCCCACGTTTCCATACAATCACCTGTGCCCTAAGCCTTGCCGTTACGTAACCCTAACCCTAGCCCGGAACAGAAATCCACCACCAGCCCTACACCATACCCTACGCCGTAGCCTACTCCTGGCCCGTACGCTGGAACTGACCCATGCGTCAGCACGTAGCCTGACCCTCCCACGTTTCCGTACCCTCACCTGTGCCCTAATCCTTGCCGTTCCCTAACCCTAACCCTAGCCCGGAACGGAAACCCACCACCAGGCCTACACCTTACCCTACGCCGTTGCCTCCTCCTGTCCCGTACCATGGCACTGACCTGTGCGTCAGCACGTATCCTGACCCTCCCACGTTTCCATACACTCACCTGTGCCCTAAGCCTTGCTGTTCCCTAACCCTAACACTAGCCCAGAATGGAAACCCACCACCAGCCCTACAACTTATGCCCAAGCCGTAGCCTACTCCTGGCCCGTACGCTGGCACTGACCCGTGCGTCAGCACTTAGCCTGACCCTCCAACGTTTCCGTACCCTCACCTGTACCCTAAGCCTTGCCGTTCCCTAACCCTAACCCTAGCTCTGAACGGAAACCCACCACCAGCCCTACGACTTACCCCCAAGCCGTAGCCTACTCCTGGCCCGTACGCTGGCACTGACCCGTGTGTCATCACGTAGCCTGACCCTCCCACGTTTCCGTACCCTCACCTGTGCCCTAAGCCTTGCCGTTCCCTAACCCTAACCCTAGCCCCGAACGGAAACCCACCACCAGCCCTACACCTTACCCTATGCCGTAGCCTACTCCTGGCCCATACACTGGCACTGACCCGTGTGTCAGCACGTAGCCTGACCCTCCCACGTTTCTCTACCGTAACCTGTGCCCTAAGCCTTGCCGTTCCCTAACCCTAACCCTAGCTCTGAACGGAAATCCACCACCAGCCAAACACATTTTCCTACGCCGTAGCCTATTCCTGACCCGTACGCTGGCACTGACCCGTGCGTCAGCACGTAGCCTGACCCTCCCACATTTCCGTACCCTCACCTGTGCCGTAAGACTTGCCGTTCCCTAACCCTAACCCTAGCCCGGAGTGGAAACACACCACCAGGTCTACAACTTACCCCCAAGCCGTAGCCTACTCCTGGCCCGTATGCTGGCACTGACCCGTCCGTCAGCATGTAGCCTGAACCTCCCACGTTTCCGTACCCTCACCTGTGCCCTAAGCCTTGCCGCTCCCTATCCCTAACCCTAGACCGGAATGGAAAACCACCACCAGCCCTACCCCTTACCCTACGCCTTAGCGTACTCCTGGCCCGTACGCTAGCACTGACACGTGCGTCAGCACGTAGCCTGACCCTCCCACGTTTCCGTACCCTCACCTGTGCCCTAAGCCTTGCCGTTCCCTAACCCTAACCCTAGCCCCGAATGGAAACCCACCACCAGCCCTACACCTTACCCTATGCCGTAGCCTACTCCTGGCCCGTACGCTGGCACTGACCCGTGCGTCAGCACGTAGCCTGACCCTCCCACGTTTCTCTACCCTCACCTGTGCCCTAAGCCTTGCCGTTACCTAACACTAACCCTAGCCCAGAACGGAAACCCACCACCAGCCCTACACCTTACCGTACGCAGTAGCCTACTCCTGGCCCATACGCTAGCACTGACCCGTGCGTCAGCACGTAGCCTGACCCTCCCACGTTTCCGTACCCTCACCTGTGCCCTAAGCCTTGCCGTTCCCTAACCCTAACCCTAGCCCCGAACGGAAACCCACCACCAGCCCTACACCTTACCCTACGCCGTAGCCTACTCCAGGCCCGTACGCTGGCACTGACCCGTGCGTCAGCACGTAGCCTGACCCTCCCACGTTTCCGTACCCTCACCTGTGCCCTAAGCCTTGCCGTTCCCTAACCCTAACCCTAGCTCGGAACGGAAATCCACCACCAGCCAAACACATTTCCCTACGCCGTAGCCAATTCCTGACCCGTACGCTGGCACTGACCCGTGCGTCAGCACGTAGACTGACCCTCCCACATTTCCGTACCCTCACCTGTGCCATAAGACTTGCCGTTCCCTAACCCTAACCCTAGCCCGGAGCGGAAACCCACCACCAGCCCTACACCTTAACCCCAAGACGTACCTTACTCATGGCCCGTATGCTGGCACTGACCCGTGCGTCAGCACGTAGCCTGACCCTCCCACATTTCCGTACCCTCAGCTGTGCCCTAAGCCTTGCCGTTCCCTAACCCTAACCCTAGCCCGGAACGGGAAAAACCACCAGCCCTACACCTTACCCTACGCAGTAGCCTACTCCTGGCCCGTACGCTGGAACTGACCCATGCGTCAGCACGTAGCCTGACCCTCCCACGTTTCCGTACCCTCACCTGTGCCCTAATCCTTGCCGTTCCCTAACCCTAACCCTAGCCCGGAACGGAAACCCACCACCAGGCCTACACCTTACCCTACGCCGTAGCCTCCTCCTGTCCCGTACCATGGCACTGACCTGTGCGTCAGCACGTAGCCTGACCCTCCCACATTTCCGTACCCTCACCTGTGCCCTAAGCCTTGCCGTTCCCTAACCCTAACCCTAGCCAGGAACGGGAAAACACCACCAGCCCTACACCTTACCCCCAAGCCGTAGCCTACTCCTGGCCCGTACGCTGGCACTGACCCGTGCGTCAGCACGTAGCCTGACCCTCCCACGTTTCCATACAATCAGCTGTGCCCTAAGCCTTGCCGTTACGTAACCCTAACCCTAGCCCAGAACGGAAACCCAACACCAGCCCTACCCCTTACCCTACGCCTTAGCGTAATCATGGCCCGTACGCTGGCACTGACACGTGCGTCAGCACGTAGCCTGAGCCTCCCACATTTTCGTACACTCACCTGTGCCCTAAGACTTGCCATTCCCTAACCCAAACCCTAGCTCGGAACGAAAACCCACCACCAGCCCAACACATCTCCCTACGCTGTAGCGTACCCTTGGCCTGTATGCTGGCAGTGACACGTGCATCAGCACATAGCCTGACCCTCCCACGTTTCCATACCCTCACCTTTGCCCTAAGCCTTGCCGTTCTCTAACCCTAACCCTAGCCCGGAAAGGAAAACCACCACCAGCCCTACACCTTACCCTACGCTGTAGCCTACAACTGGCCCGTAGGCTGGCAACGACCCGTGCGTCAGCACGTAGCCTGACCCTCCCACGCTTCCGTACCCTCACCTGTGCCCTAAGCTTTGCCGTTCCCTAACCCTAACACTAGCCCTGAACGGAAACCCACCACCAGCCCTACACCTTACCCTACACCGTAGTCTACTCCTGGCCCGTACGCTGGCACTGACCTGTGCGTCAGCACGTAGCCTGACCCTCCCACATTTCCGTACCCTGACCTGTGCCCTAAGCCTTGCCGTTCCCTCACCCTAACCCTAGCCCGGAACGGGAAAACACCACCAGCCCTACAACTTACCCCCAAGCCGTAGCCTACTCCTGGACCGTACGCTGGCACTGACCCATGCGTCAGCACGTAGCCTGACCCTCCCACGTTTCCATACAATCACCTGTGCCCTAAGCCTTGCCGTTACATAACCCTAACCCTAGCCCAGAACAGAAATCCACCACCAGCCCTACACCTTACCCTACGCCGTAGCCTACTCCTGGCCCGTACGCTGGAACTGACCCATGCGTCAGCACGTAGCCTGACCCTCCCACGTTTCCGTACCCTCACCTGTGCCCTAATCCTTGCCGTTCCCTAACCCTAACCCTAGCCCGGAACGGAAACCCACCACCAGGCCTACACCTTACCCTACGCCGTAGCCTACTCCTGGCCCGTACGCTGGAACTGACCCATGCATCAGCACATAGTCTCATCTACCCACGTTTCTGTACCCTCACCTGTGCCCTAAGTCTTGTCATTCCCTAAACCTAACCCTAGCCCTGAACGGAAACCTACCACCAGCCCTACACCTTACCCTACGCCGTAGCCTCCTCCTGTCCCGTACCATGGTACTGACCCGTGCGTCAGCACGTAGCCTGACCCTCCCACGTTTCTCTACCCTCACCTGTGCCCTAAGCCTTGCCGTTACCTAACACTAACCCTAGCCCAGAACGGAAACCCACCACCAGCCCTACACATTACCGTACGCAGTAGCCTACTCCTGGCCCATACGCTAGCACTGACCCGTGCGTCAGCACGTAGCCTGACCCTCCCACGTTTCCGTACCCTCACCTGTGCCCTAAGCCTTGCCGTTCCCTAACCCTAACCCTAGCCCGGAACGGGAAAACACCACCAGCCCTACACCTTACCCCCAAGCCGTAGCCTACTCCTGGCCCGTACGCTGGCACTGACCCGTGCGTCAGCACGTAGCCTGACCCTCCTACGTTTCCATACAATCACCTGTGCCCTAAGCCTTGCCGTTACGTAACCCTAACCCTAGCCCGGAACAGAAATCCACCACCAGCCCTACACTTTACCCTACGCCGTAGCCTACTCCTGGCCCGTACGCTGGAACTGACCCATGCGTCAGCACGTAGCCTGACCCTCCCAAGTTTCCGTACCCTCACCTGTGCCCTAATCCTTGCCGTTCCCTAACCCTAACCCTAGCCCACAACGGAAACCCACCACCAGGCCTACACCTGACCCTACGCCGTAGCCTCCTCCTGTCCCGTACCATGGCACTGACCTGTGCGTCAGGACGTAGCCTGACCCTCCCACGTTTCCATACACTCACCTGAGCCCTAAGCCTTGCCGTTCCCTAACCCTAACCCTAGCCCGGAATGGAAACCCACCACCAGCCCTACAACTTATGCCCAATCCGTAGCCTACTCCTGGCCTGTACGCTGGCACTGACCCGTGCGTCAGCACGTAGCCTGACCCTCCCACGTTTCCGTACCCTCACCTGTGCCCTAAGCCTTGCCGTTCCCTAACCCTAACCCTAGCCCCGAACGGAAACCCACCAGCAGCCCTACACCTTACCCTACGCCGTAGCCTACTCCAGGCCCGTACGCTGGCACTGACCCGTGCGTCAGCACGTAGCCTGACCCTCCCACGTTTCCGTACCCTCACCTGTGCCCTAAGCCTTGCCGTTCCCTAACCCTAACCCTAGCTCGGAACGGAAATCCACCACCAGCCAAACACATTTCCCTACGCCGTAGCCAATTCCTGACCCGTACGCTGGCACTGACCCGTGCGTCAGCACGTAGACTGACCCTCCCACATTTCCGTACCCTCACCTGTGCCATAAGACTTGCCGTTCCCTAACCCTAACCCTAGCCCGGAGCGGAAACCCACCACCAGCCCTACACCTTAACCCCAAGACGTACCTTACTCATGGCCCGTATGCTGGCACTGACCCGTGCGTCAGCACGTAGCCTGACCCTCCCACATTTCCGTACCCTCAGCTGTGCCCTAAGCCTTGCCGTTCCCTAACCCTAACCCTAGCCCGGAACGGGAAAAACCACCAGCCCTACACCTTACCCTACGCAGTAGCCTACTCCTGGCCCGTACGCTGGAACTGACCCATGCGTCAGCACGTAGCCTGACCCTCCCACGTTTCCGTACCCTCACCTGTGCCCTAATCCTTGCCGTTCCCTAACCCTAACCCTAGCCCGGAACGGAAACCCACCACCAGGCCTACACCTTACCCTACGCCGTAGCCTCCTCCTGTCCCGTACCATGGCACTGACCTGTGCGTCAGCACGTAGCCTGACCCTCCCACATTTCCGTACCCTCACCTGTGCCCTAAGCCTTGCCGTTCCCTAACCCTAACCCTAGCCAGGAACGGGAAAACACCACCAGCCCTACACCTTACCCCCAAGCCGTAGCCTACTCCTGGCCCGTACGCTGGCACTGACCCGTGCGTCAGCACGTAGCCTGACCCTCCCACGTTTCCATACAATCACCTGTGCCCTAAGCCTTGCCGTTACGTAACCCTAACCCTAGCCCAGAACGGAAACCCAACACCAGCCCTACCCCTTACCCTACGCCTTAGCGTAATCATGGCCCGTACGCTGGCACTGACACGTGCGTCAGCACGTAGCCTGAGCCTCCCACATTTTCGTACACTCACCTGTGCCCTAAGACTTGCCATTCCCTAACCCAAACCCTAGCTCGGAACGAAAACCCACCACCAGCCCAACACATCTCCCTACGCTGTAGCGTACCCTTGGCCTGTATGCTGGCAGTGACACGTGCATCAGCACATAGCCTGACCCTCCCACGTTTCCATACCCTCACCTTTGCCCTAAGCCTTGCCGTTCTCTAACCCTAACCCTAGCCCGGAAAGGAAAACCACCACCAGCCCTACACCTTACCCTACGCTGTAGCCTACAACTGGCCCGTAGGCTGGCAACGACCCGTGCGTCAGCACGTAGCCTGACCCTCCCACGCTTCCGTACCCTCACCTGTGCCCTAAGCTTTGCCGTTCCCTAACCCTAACACTAGCCCTGAACGGAAACCCACCACCAGCCCTACACCTTACCCTACACCGTAGTCTACTCCTGGCCCGTACGCTGGCACTGACCTGTGCGTCAGCACGTAGCCTGACCCTCCCACATTTCCGTACCCTGACCTGTGCCCTAAGCCTTGCCGTTCCCTCACCCTAACCCTAGCCCGGAACGGGAAAACACCACCAGCCCTACAACTTACCCCCAAGCCGTAGCCTACTCCTGGACCGTACGCTGGCACTGACCCATGCGTCAGCACGTAGCCTGACCCTCCCACGTTTCCATACAATCACCTGTGCCCTAAGCCTTGCCGTTACATAACCCTAACCCTAGCCCAGAACAGAAATCCACCACCAGCCCTACACCTTACCCTACGCCGTAGCCTACTCCTGGCCCGTACGCTGGAACTGACCCATGCGTCAGCACGTAGCCTGACCCTCCCACGTTTCCGTACCCTCACCTGTGCCCTAATCCTTGCCGTTCCCTAACCCTAACCCTAGCCCGGAACGGAAACCCACCACCAGGCCTACACCTTACCCTACGCCGTAGCCTACTCCTGGCCCGTACGCTGGAACTGACCCATGCATCAGCACATAGTCTCATCTACCCACGTTTCTGTACCCTCACCTGTGCCCTAAGTCTTGTCATTCCCTAAACCTAACCCTAGCCCTGAACGGAAACCTACCACCAGCCCTACACCTTACCCTACGCCGTAGCCTCCTCCTGTCCCGTACCATGGTACTGACCCGTGCGTCAGCACGTAGCCTGACCCTCCCACGTTTCTCTACCCTCACCTGTGCCCTAAGCCTTGCCGTTACCTAACACTAACCCTAGCCCAGAACGGAAACCCACCACCAGCCCTACACATTACCGTACGCAGTAGCCTACTCCTGGCCCATACGCTAGCACTGACCCGTGCGTCAGCACGTAGCCTGACCCTCCCACGTTTCCGTACCCTCACCTGTGCCCTAAGCCTTGCCGTTCCCTAACCCTAACCCTAGCCCGGAACGGGAAAACACCACCAGCCCTACACCTTACCCCCAAGCCGTAGCCTACTCCTGGCCCGTACGCTGGCACTGACCCGTGCGTCAGCACGTAGCCTGACCCTCCCACGTTTCCATACAATCACCTGTGCCCTAAGCCTTGCCGTTACGTAACCCTAACCCTAGCCCGGAACAGAAATCCACCACCAGCCCTACACTTTACCCTACGCCGTAGCCTACTCCTGGCCCGTACGCTGGAACTGACCCATGCGTCAGCACGTAGCCTGACCCTCCCAAGTTTCCGTACCCTCACCTGTGCCCTAATCCTTGCCGTTCCCTAACCCTAACCCTAGCCCACAACGGAAACCCACCACCAGGCCTACACCTTACCCTACGCCGTAGCCTCCTCCTGTCCCGTACCATGGCACTGACCTGTGCGTCAGGACGTAGCCTGACCCTCCCACGTTTCCATACACTCACCTGAGCCCTAAGCCTTGCCGTTCCCTAACCCTAACCCTAGCCCGGAATGGAAACCCACCACCAGCCCTACAACTTATGCCCAATCCGTAGCCTACTCCTGGCCTGTACGCTGGCACTGACCCGTGCGTCAGCACTTAGCCTGACCCTCCAACGTTTCCGTACCCTCACCTGTACCCTAAGCCTTGCCGTTCCCTAACCCTAACCCTAGCTCTGAACGGAAACCCACCACCAGCCCTACGCCTTACCCCCAAGCCGTAGCCTACTCCTGGCCCGTACGCTGGCACTGACCCGTGTGTCAGCACGTAGCCTGACCCTCCCACGTTTCCGTACCCTCACCTGTGCCCTAAGCCTTGCCGTTCCCTAACCCTAACCCTAGCCCCGAACGGAAACCCACCACCAGCCCTACACCTTACCCTACGCCGTAGCCTACTCCTGGCCCGTACACTGGCACTAACCCGTGCGTCAGCACGTAGCCTGACCCTCCCACGTTTCTCTACCCTCACCTGTGCCCTAAGCCTTGCCGTTCCCTAACCCTAACCCTAGCTCGGAACGGAAATCCACCACCAGCCAAACACATTTTCCTACGCCGTAGCCTATTCCTGACCCGTACGCTGGCACTGACCCGTGCGTCAGCACGTAGCCTGACCCTCCCACATTTCCGTACCCTCACCTGTGCCGTAAGACTTGCCGTTCCCTAACCCTAACCCTAGCCCGGAGCGGAAACACACCACAAGGTCTACAACTTACCCCCAAGCCGTAGCCTACTCCTGGCCCGTACGCTGGCAATGACCCGTCCGTCAGCATGTAGCCTGAACCTCCCACGTTTCCGTACCCTCACCTGTGCCCTAAGCCTTGCCGCTCCCTAACCCTAACCCTAGACCGGAATGGAAAACCACCACCAGCCCTACCCCTTACCCTACGCCTTAGCGTACTCCTGGCCCGTACGCTGGCACTGACACGTGCGTCAGCACGTAGCCTGACCCTCCCACATTTCTGTACCCTCACCTGTGCCCTAAGCCTTGCCGTTCCCTAACCCTAACCCTAGCCCAGAACGAAAACCCACCACCAGCCTTACACCTTACCGTACGCCGTAGCCTACTCCTGGCCCATACGGTGGAACTGACCCGTGCGTCAGCACGTAGCCTGACCCTCCCACGTTTCCGTACCCTCACCTGTGCCCTAAGCCTTTCCGTTCCCTAACCCTAACCCTAGCTCGGAACGGAAATCCACCACCAGCCAAACACATTTTCCTACGCCGTAGCCTATTCCTGACCCGTACGCTGGCACTGACCCGTGCGTCAGCACGTAGCCTGACCCTCCCACATTTCCGTACCCTCACCTGCGCCGTAAGACTTGCCGTTCCCTAACCCTAACCCTAGCCCGGAGCGGAAACACACCACCAGGTCTACAACTTACCCCCAAGCCGTAGCCTACTCCTGGCCCGTATGCTGGCACTGACCCGTCCGTCAGCATGTAGCCTGAACCTCCCACGTTTCCGTACCCTCACCTGTGCCCTAAGCCTTGCCGCTCCCTAACCCTAACCCTAGCCCCGAATGGAAAACCACCACCAGCCCTACCCCTTAGCCTACGCCTTAGCGTACTCCTGGCCCGTACGCTGGCACTGACACGTGCGTCAGCACGTAGCCTGACCCTCCCACATTTCTGTACCCTCACCTGTGCCCTAAGCCTTGCCGTTCCCTAACCCTAACCCTAGCCCAGAACGAAAACCCACCACCAGCCTTACACCTTACCGTACGCCGTAGCCTACTCCTGGCCCATACGGTGGAACTGACCCGTGCGTCAGCACGTAGCCTGACCCTCCCACGTTTCCGTACCCTCACCTGTGCCCTAAGCCTTGCCGTTCCCTAACCCTAACCCTAGCTCGGAACGGAAATCCACCACCAGCCAAACACATTTCCCTACGCCGTAGCCTACTCCTGGCCCGTACGCTGGCACTGACCCGTGCGTCAGCACGTAGCCAGTCCCTCCCACGTTTCCATACAATCACCTGTGCCCTAAGCCTTGCCGTTACGTAACCCTAACCCTAGCCCGGAACAGAAATCCACCACCAGCCCTACACCATACCCTACGCTGTAGCCTACTCCTGGCCCGTACGCTGGAACTGACCCATGCGTCAGCACGTAGCCTGACCCTCCCACGTTTCCGTACCCTCACCTGTGCCCTAATCCTTGCCGTTCCCTAACCCTAACCTTAGCCCGGAACGGAAACCCACCACCAGGCCTACACCTTACCCTACGCCGTTGCCTCCTCCTATCCCGTACCATGGCACTGACCTGTGCGTCAGCACGTAGCCTGACCCTCCCACGTTTCCATACACTCACCTGTGCCCTAAGCCTTGCCGTTCCCTAACCCTAACACTAGCCCGGAATGGAAACCCACCACCAGCCCTACAACTTATGCCCAAGCCGTAGCCTACTCCTGGCCCGTACGCTGGCACTGACCCGTGCGTCAGCACTTAGCCTGACCCTCCAACGTTTCCGTACCCTCACCTGTACCCTAAGCCTTGCCGTTCCCTAACCCTAACCCTAGCTCGGAACGGAAACCCACCAGCAGCCCTACACCTTACCCCCAAGCCGTAGCCTACTCCTGGCCCGTACGCTGGCACTGACCCGTGTGTCAGCACGTAGCCTGACCCTCCCACGTTTCCGTACCCTCACCTGTGCCCTAAGCCTTGCCGTTCCCTAACCCTAACCCTAGCCCCGAATGGAAACCGACCACCAGCCCTACACCTTACCCTATGCCGTAGCCTACTCCTGGCCCGTACGCTGGCACTGACCCGTGCGTCAGCACGTAGCCTGACCCTCCCACGTTTCTCTACCCTCACCTGTGCCCTAAGCCTTGCCGTTACCTAACACTAACCCTAGCCCAGAACGGAAACCCACCACCAGCCCTACACCTTACCGTACGCAGTAGCCTACTCCTGGCCCATACGCTAGCACTGACCCGTGCGTCAGCACGTAGCCTGACCCTCCCACGTTTCCGTACCCTCACCTGTGCCCTAAGCCTTGCCGTTCCCTAACCCTAACCCTAGCCCCGAACGGAAACCCACCACCAGCCCTACACCTTACCCTATGCCGTAGCCTACTCCTGGCCCGTACGCTGGCACTGACCCGTGCGTCAGCACGTAGCCTGACCCTCCCACGTTTCTCTACCCTCACCTGTGCCCTAAGCCTTGCCGTTACATAACACTAACCCTAGCCCAGAACGGAAACCCACCACCAGCCCTACACCTTACCGTACGCAGTAGCCTACTCCTGGCCCATACGCTAGCACTGACCCGTGCGTCAGCACGTAGCCTGACCCTCCCACGTTTCCGTACCCTCACCTGTGCCCTAAGCCTTGCCGTTCCCTAACCCTAACCCTAGCTCGGAACGGAAATCCACCACCAGCCAAACACATTTCCCTACGCCGTAGCCAATTCCTGACCCGTACGCTGGCACTGACCCGTGCGTCAGCACGTAGCCTGACCCTCCCACATTTCCGTACCCTCACCTGTGCCATAAGACTTGCCGTTCCCTAACCCTAACCCTAGCCCGGAGCGGAAACCCTCCACCAGCCCTACACCTTAACCCCAAGACGTAGCTTACTCATGGCCCGTATGCTGGCACTGACTCGTGCGTCAGCACGTAGCCTGACCCTCCCACATTTCCGTACCCTCACCTGTGCCCTAAGCCTTGCCGTTCCCTTACCCTAACCCTAGCCCGGAACGGGAAAACACCACCAGCCCTACACGTTACCCCCAAGCCGTAGCCTACTCCTGGCCCGTACGCTGGCACTGACCCGTGCGTCAGCACGTAGCCTGACCCTCCCACGTTTCCATACAATCACCTGTGCCCTAAGCCTTGCCGTTACGTAACCCTAACCCTAGCCCGGAACAGAAATCCACCATCAGCCCTACACCTTACCCTACGCCGAAGCCTACTCCTGGCCCGTACGCTGGAACTGACCCATGCGTCAGCACGTAGCCTGACCCTCACACGTTTCCGTACCCTCACCTGTGCCGTAATCCTTGCCGTTCCCTAACCCTAACCCTAGCCCGGAACCGAAACCCACCACCAGGCCTACACCTTACCCTACGCCGTAGCCTCCTCCTGTCCCGAACCATGGCACTCACCTGTGCGTCAGCACGTAGCCTGACCCTCCCACGTTTCCATACACTCACCTGAGCCCTAAGCCTTGCCGTTCCCTAACCCTAACCCTAGCCCGGAATGGAAACCCACCACCAGCCCTACAACTTATGCCCAATCCGTAGCCTACTCCTGGCCCGTACGCTGGCACTGACCCGTGCGTCAGCACTTAGCCTGACCCTCCAACGTTTCCGTACCCTCACCTGTACCCTAAGCCTTGCCGTTCCCTAACTCTAACCCTAGCTCTGAACGGAAACCCACCACCAGCCCTACGCCTTACCCCCAAGCCGTAGCCTACTCCTGGCCCGTACGCTGGCACTGACCCGTGTGTCAGCACGTAGCCTGACCCTCCCACGTTTCCGTACCCTCACCTGTGCCCTAAGCTTTGCCGTTCCCTAACCCTAACCCTAGCCCCGAACGGAAACCCACCACCAGCCCTACACCTTACCCTACGCCGTAGCCTACTCCTGGCCCGTACACTGGCACTGACCCGTGCGTCAGCACGTAGCCTGACCCTCCCACGTTTCTCTACCCTCACCTGTGCCCTAAGTCTTGCCATTCCCTAACCCTAACCCTAGCTCGGAACGGAAATCCACCACCAGCCAAACACATTTTCCTACGCCGTAGCCTATTCCTGACCCGTACGCTGGCACTGACCCGTGCGTCAGCACGTAGCCTGACCCTCCCACATTTCCGTACCCTCACCTGTGCCGTAAGACTTGCCGTTCCCTAACCCTAACCCTAGCCCGGAGCGGAAACACACCACCAGGTCTACAACTTACCCCCAAGCCGTAGCCTACTCCTGGCCCGTATGCTGGCACTGACCCGTCCGTCAGCATGTAGCCTGAACCTCCCACGTTTCCGTACCCTCACCTGTGCCCTAAGCCTTGCCGCTCCCTAACCCTAACCCTAGACCGGAATGGAAAACCACCACCAGGCCTACACCTTACCCTACGCCGTAGCCTCCTCCTGTCCCGTACCATGGCACTGACCTGTGCGTCAGCACGTAGCCTGACCCTCCCACGTTTCCATACACTCACCTGTGCCCTAAGCCTTGCCGTTCCCTAACCCTAACACTAGCCCGGAATGGAAACCCACCAGCAGCCCTACAACTTATGCCCAAGCCGTAGCCTACTCCTGGCCCGTACGCTGGCACTGACCCGTGTGTCAGCACGTAGCCTGACCCTCCCACGTTTCCGTACCCTCACCTGTGCCCTAAGCCTTGCCGTTCCCTAACCCTAACCCTAGCCCCGAATGGAAACCCACCACCAGCCCTACACCTTACCCTATGCCGTAGCCTACTCCTGGCCCGTACGCTGGCACTGACCCGTGCGTCAGCACGTAGCCTGACCCTCCCACGTTTCACTACCCTCACCTGTGCCCTAAGCCTTGCCGTTCCCTAACCCTAACCCTAGCCCAGAACGGAAACCCACCACCAGCCCTACACCTTACCGTACGCCGTAGCCTACTCCTGGCCCATACGCTGGCACTGACTCGTGCGTCAGCACGTAGCCTGACCCTCCCACGTTTCCGTACCTTCACCTGTGCCCTAAGCCTTGCCGTTCCCTAACCCAAACCCTAGCTCGTAACGGAAATCCACCACCAGACAAACACATTTCCCTACGCCGTAGCCTATTCCTGACCCATACGCTGGCACTGACACGTGCGTCAGCACGTAGCCTGACCCTCCCACATTTCCGTACCCTCACCTGTGCCATAAGACTTGCCGTTCCCTAACCCTAACCCTAGCCCGGAGCAGAAACCCACCACCAGCCATACACCTTAACCCCAAGCCGTAGCCTACTCCTGGCCCGTATGCTGGCACTGACCCGTGCGTCAGCACGTAGCCTGACCCTCCCACATTTCCATACCCTCACCTGTGCCCTAAGCCTTGCCGTTCCCTAACCCTAACCCTAGCCCGGAACGGGAAAACACCACCAGCCCTACACGTTACCCCCAAGCCGTAGCCTACTCCTGGCCCGTACGCTGGCACTGACCCGTGCGTCAGCACGTAGCCTGACCCTCCCACGTTTCCATACAATCACCTGTGCCCTAAGCCTTGCCGTTACGTAACCCTAACCCTAGCCCGGAAGAGAAATCCACCACCAGTCCTACACCTTACCCTACACCGTAGCCTACTCCTGGCCCGTACGCTGGAACTGACCCATGCGTCAGCACGTAGCCTGACCCTCCCACGTTTCCGTACCCTCACCTGTGCCCTAAGCCTTGCCGTTCCCTAACCCTAACCCTAGCCCGGAACGCAAACCCAACACCAGCCCTACCCCTTACCCTACGCCTTAGCGTACTCCTGGCCCGTACGCTGGCACTGACACATGCGTCAGCATGTAGCCTGACCCTCCCACGTTTCTGTACACTCACCTGTGCCCTACGACTTGCCGTTCCCTAACCCTAACCCTAGCTCGGAACGAAAACCCACCACCAGCCCAACACATCTCCCTACGCTGTAGCCTACTCCTGACCTGTACGCTGGCAGTGACACGTGCATCAGCACATAGCCTGACCCTCCCACGTTTCCGTACCCTCACCTGTGCCCTAAGCCTTGCCGTTCTCTAACCCTAACCCTAGCCCGGAAAGGAAACCCACCACCAGCCCTACACCTTACCCTACGCTGTAGTCTACAACTGGCCCGTAGGCTGGCAACGACCCGTGCGTCAGCACGTAGCCTGACCCTCCCACGTTTCCGTACCCTCACCTGTGCCCTAAGCTTTGCCGTTCCCTAACCCTAACCCTAGCCCAGAACGGAAACCCACCACCAGCCCTACCCCTTACCCTACACCGTAGCCTACTCCTGGCCCGTACGCTGGCACTGACCCGTGCATCAGCACGTAGCCTGACCCTCCCACTTTTCCGTACCCTCACCTGTGCCCTAAGCATTGCCGTTCCCCAACCCTAACCCTAGCCCGAAACGGAAACCCACCACCAGCCCTACACCTTACCCTACACCGTAGTCTACTCCTGGCCCGTACGCTGGCACTGACCCGTGCGTCAGCACATAGCCTGACCCTCCCACATTTCCGTACCCTGACCTGTGCCATAAGATTTGCCGTTCCCTAACCCTAACCCTAGCCCGGAGCGGAAACCCACCACCAGCCGTACAACTTAACCCCAAGCCGTAGCCTACTCCTGGCCCGTATGCGGGCACTGACCCGTGCGTCAGCACGTAGCCTGACCCTCCCACATTTCCGTACCCTCACCTGTGCCCTAAGCCTTGCCGTTCCCTAACCCTAACCCTAGCACGGAACGGGAAAACACCACCAGCCCTACACCTTACCCCGAAGCCGTAGCCTACACCTGGCCCGTACGCTGGCACTGACCCGTGCGTCAGCACGTAGCCTAACCCTCCCACGTTTCCATACAATCACCTGTGCCCTAAGCCTTGCCGTTACGTAACCCTAACCCTAGCTCGGAACAGAAATCCACCACAATCCCTACACCTTACCCTACGCCGTAGCCTAATCCTGGCCCGTACGCTGGAACTGACCCATGCGTCAGCACGTAGCCTGACCCTCCCACGTTTCCGTACCCTCACCTGTGCCCTAATCCTTGCCGTTCCCTAACCCTAACCCTAGCCCAGAACGGAAACCCACCACCAGCCCTACACCTTACCTTATGCCGTAGCCTACTCCTGGCCCGTACGCTGGCACTGACCCGTGCGTTCAGCACGTAGCCTGACCCTCCCACGTTTCTCTACCCTCACCTGTACCCTGAGCCTTGCCGTTACCTAACCCTAACCCTAGCCAAGAAGGGAAACCCACCACCAGCCCTACACCTTACCTTATGCCGTAGCCTACTCCTGGCCCGTACGCTGGCACTGACCCGTGCGTCAGCACGTAGCCTGACCCTCCCACATTTCCATACCCTCACCTGTGCCCTAAGCCTTGCCGTTCCCTAACCCTAACCCTAGCCCGGAACGGGAAAACACCACCAGCCCTACACGTTACCCCCAAGCCGTAGCCTACTCCTGGCCCGTACGCTGGCACTGACCCGTGCGTCAGCACGTAGCCTGACCCTCCCACGTTTCCATACAATCACCTGTGCCCTAAGCCTTGCCGTTACGTAACCCTAACCCTAGCCCGGAAGAGAAATCCACCACCAGTCCTACACCTTACCCTACACCGTAGCCTACTCCTGGCCCGTACGCTGGAACTGACCCATGCGTCAGCACGTAGCCTGACCCTCCCACGTTTCCGTACCCTCACCTGTGCCCTAAGCCTTGCCGTTCCCTAACCCTAACCCTAGCCCGGAACGCAAACCCAACACCAGCCCTACCCCTTACCCTACGCCTTAGCGTACTCCTGGCCCGTACGCTGGCACTGACACATGCGTCAGCATGTAGCCTGACCCTCCCACGTTTCTGTACACTCACCTGTGCCCTACGACTTGCCGTTCCCTAACCCTAACCCTAGCTCGGAACGAAAACCCACCACCAGCCCAACACATCTCCCTACGCTGTAGCCTACTCCTGACCTGTACGCTGGCAGTGACACGTGCATCAGCACATAGCCTGACCCTCCCACGTTTCCGTACCCTCACCTGTGCCCTAAGCCTTGCCGTTCTCTAACCCTAACCCTAGCCCGGAAAGGAAACCCACCACCAGCCCTACACCTTACCCTACGCTGTAGTCTACAACTGGCCCGTAGGCTGGCAACGACCCGTGCGTCAGCACGTAGCCTGACCCTCCCACGTTTCCGTACCCTCACCTGTGCCCTAAGCTTTGCCGTTCCCTAACCCTAACCCTAGCCCAGAACGGAAACCCACCACCAGCCCTACCGCTTACCCTACACCGTAGCCTACTCCTGGCCCGTACGCTGGCACTGACCCGTGCATCAGCACGTAGCCTGACCCTCCCACTTTTCCGTACCCTCACCTGTGCCCTAAGCATTGCCGTTCCCCAACCCTAACCCTAGCCCGAAACGGAAACCCACCACCAGCCCTACACCTTACCCTACACCGTAGTCTACTCCTGGCCCGTACGCTGGCACTGACCCGTGCGTCAGCACATAGCCTGACCCTCCCACATTTCCGTACCCTGACCTGTGCCATAAGACTTGCCGTTCCCTAACCCTAACCCTAGCCCGGAGCGGAAACCCACCACCAGCCGTACAACTTAACCCCAAGCCGTAGCCTACTCCTGGCCCGTATGCGGGCACTGACCCGTGCGTCAGCACGTAGCCTGACCCTCCCACATTTCCGTACCCTCACCTGTGCCCTAAGCCTTGCCGTTCCCTAACCCTAACCCTAGCACGGAACGGGAAAACACCACCAGCCCTACACCTTACCCCGAAGCCGTAGCCTACACCTGGCCCGTACGCTGGCACTGACCCGTGCGTCAGCACGTAGCCTAACCCTCCCACGTTTCCATACAATCACCTGTGCCCTAAGCCTTGCCGTTACGTAACCCTAACCCTAGCTCGGAACAGAAATCCACCACAATCCCTACACCTTACCCTACGCCGTAGCCTAATCCTGGCCCGTACGCTGGAACTGACCCATGCGTCAGCACGTAGCCTGACCCTCCCACGTTTCCGTACCCTCACCTGTGCCCTAATCCTTGCCGTTCCCTAACCCTAACCCTAGCCCAGAACGGAAACCCACCACCAGCCCTACACCTTACCTTATGCCGTAGCCTACTCCTGGCCCGTACGCTGGCACTGACCCGTGCGTTCAGCACGTAGCCTGACCCTCCCACGTTTCTCTACCCTCACCTGTACCCTGAGCCTTGCCGTTACCTAACCCTAACCCTAGCCAAGAAGGGAAACCCACCACCAGCCCTACACCTTACCGTACGCCGTAGCCTACTCCTGGCCCATACGCTGGCACTGACCCGTGCGTCAGCACGTAGCCTGACCCTCCCACGTTTCCGTACCCTCACCTGTGCCCTAAGCCTTGCCGTTCCCTAACCCTAACCCTAGCTCGGAACGGAAATCCACCACCAGACAAACACATTTTCCTACGCCGTAGCCTATTCCTGACCCGTACGCTGGCACTGACCCGTGCGTCAGCACGTAGCCTGACCCTCCCACATTTCCGTATCCTCACCTGTGCCATAAGACTTGCCATTCCCTAACCCTAACCCTAGCCCGGAGCGGAAACACACCACCAGCCCTACAACTTACCCCCAAGCCGTAGCCTACTCCTGGCCCGTATGCTGGCACTGACCCCTTCGTCAGCATGTAGCCTGACCCTCCCACGTTTCCGTACCCTCACCTGTGCCCTAAGACTTGCCGCTCCCTAACCCTAACCCTAGATCGGAAAGGAAAACCACCACCAGCCCTACCCCTTACCCTACGCCTTAGCGTACTCCTGGCCTGTACGCTGGCACTGACACGTGCGTCAGCACGTAGCCTGACCCTCCCACATTTCTGTACCCTCACCTGTGCCCTAAGCCTTGCCGTTCCCTAACCCTAACCCTAGCCCAGAACGAAAACCCACCACCAGCCTTACACCTTACCGTACGCCGTAGCCTACTCCTGGCCCTTACGCTGGAACTGACCCGTGCGTCAGCACGTAGCCTGACCCTCCCACGTTTCCGTACCCTCACCTGTGCCCTAAGCCTTGCCGTTCCCTAACCCTAACCCTAGCTCGGAACGGAAATCCACCACCAGCCAAACACATTTCCCTACGCTGTAGCCTACTCCTGACCCGTACGCTGGCACTCACACGTGCATCAGCACGTAGCCTGACCCTCCCACATTTCCGTACCCTCACCTGTGCCATAAGACTTGCCGTTCCCTAGCCCTAACCCTAGACCGGAGCGTAAACACTCCACCAGCCCTACACCTTACCCCCAAGCCGTAGCCTACTCCTGGCCCGTACGCTGGCACTGACCCGTGCGTCAGCACGTAGCCTGACCCTCCCACGTTTCCGTACCCTCACCTGTGCCCTAAGCCTTGCCGTTCCCTAACCCTAACCCTAGCCCGAAACGGAAACCCAACACCAGCCCTACCCCTTACCCTACGCCTTAGCGTAATCATGGCCCGTACGCTGGCACTGACACGTGCGTCAGCACGTAGCCTGAGCCTCCCACATTTCCGTACACTCACCTGTGCCCTAAGACTTGCCATTCCCTAACCCTAACCCTAGCTCGGAACGAAAACCCACCACCAGCCCAACACATCTCCCTACGCTGTAGCCTACTCTTGGCCTGTATGCTGGCAGTGACACGTGCATCAGCACATAGCCTGACCCTCCCACGTTTCCGTACCCTCACCTGTGCCCTAAGCCTTGCCGTTCCCTAACCCTATCCCTACCCCGGAAAAGAAACCCTCTACCAGCCCTACACCTTACCTTGCGCCGTAGCCTACTCCTGGCCCGTACGCTGGCACTGACCCGTGCGTCAGCACGTAGCCTGAACCTCCCACGTTTCCGTACCCTCACCTGTGCCCTAAGCCTTGCCGTTCCCTAACCCTAACCCTAGCACGGAACGGAAACCCACCACCATCCCTACCCCTTACCCTACGCCGTAGCCTACTCCTGGCCCGTACGCTGTCACTGACCCATGTGCCAGCACGTAGCCTGACCCTCCCACGTTTCCGTACCCTCACCTGTGCCCTAAGCCTTGCCGTTCCCTAACCCTAACCCTAGCCCGGAACGGAAACCCACCACCATCCCTACCCCTTACCCTACGCCGTAGCCTACTCCTGGCCCGTACGCTGGCACTGACCTGTGCGTCAGCATGTAGCCTGACCCTCCCACGTTTCTGTACACTCACATGAGCCCTACGACTTGCCGTTCCCTAACCCTAACCCTAGCTCGGAACGAAAACCCACCAACAGCCCAACACATCTCCCTATGCTGTAGCCTACTCCTGGCCTGTACGCTGGCAGTAACACGTGCATGAGGACATAGCCTGACCCTCCCACGTTTCCGTACCATCACCTGTGCCCTAAGCCTTGCCGTTCTCTAACCCTAACCCTAGCCCAGAAAGGAAACCCACCACCAGCCCTACACCTTACCCTACGCTGTAGCCTACAACTGGCCCGTAGGCTGGCAACGACCCGTGCGTCAGCACGTAGCCTGACCCTCCCACGTTTCCGTACCCTCACCTGTGCCCTAAGCTTTGCCGTTCCCTAACCCTAACACTAGCCCAGAACGGAAACCCACCACCAGCCCTACCCCTTACCCTACACCTTAGCGTACTCCTGGCCCGTACGCTGGCACTGACACGTGCGTCAGCACGTAGCCTGACCCTCCCACATTTCTGTACCCTCACCTGTGCCCTAAGCCTTGCCGTTCCCTAACCCTAACCCTAGACCGGAATGGAAATCCACCACCAGCCCTACCCCTTACCCTACACCTTAGCGTACTCCTGGCCCGTACGCTGGCACTGACACGTGCGTCAGCACGTAGCCTGACCCTCCCACATTTCTGTACCCTCACCTGTGCCATAAGCCTTGCCGTTCCCTAACCCTAACCCTAGCCCAGAACGAAAACCCACCACCAGCCTTACACCTTACCGTACGCCGTAGCCTACTCCTGGCCCATACCCTGGAACTGACCCGTGAGTCAGCACGTAGCCTGACCCTCCCACGTTTCCGTACCATCACCTGTGCCCTAAGCCTTGCCGTTCCCTAACCCTAACCCTAGCTCGGAACGGATATCCACCACCAGCCAAACAAATTTCCCTACGCCGTAGCCTACTCCTGACCCGTACGCTGGCACTCACACGTGCGTCAGCACGTAGCCTGACCCTCCCACATTTCCGTACCCTCACCTGTGCCATAAGACTTGCCGTTCCCTAACCCTAACCCTAGCCCGGAGCGGAAACACACCACCAGGTCTACACCTTACCCCCAAGCCGTAGCCTACTCCTGGCTCGTACGCTGGCACTGACCTGTGCGTCAGCACGTAGCCTGACCCTCCCACGTTTCCGTACCCTCACCTGTGCCCTAAGCCTTGCCGTTCCCTAACCCTAACCCTAGCTCGGAACGAAAACCCACCAGCAGCCCAACACATCTCCCTACGCTGTAGCCTACTCCTGGCCTGTATGCTGGCAGTGACACGTGCATCAGCACATAGCCTGACCCTCCCACGTTTCCGTACCCTCACCTGTGCCCTAAGCCTTGCCGTTCCCTAACCCTAACCCTACCCTGGAAAGGAAACCCACTACCAGCCCTACACCTTACCTTATGCCGTAGCCTACTCCTGGCCCGTACGCTGGCACTGACCCGTGCGTCAGCACGTAGCCTGACCCTCCCACGTTTCCATACCCTCACCTGTGCCCTAAGCTTTGCCGTTCCCTAAACCTAACCCTAGCCCGGAACGGAAACCCACCACCAGCCCTACCCCTTACCCTACGCCGTAGCCTACTCCTGGCCCATACGATGGCACTGGCCCGTGCGTCAGCACGTAGCCTGACCCTCCCACGTTTCCGTACCCTCACCTGTGCCCTAAGCCTTGCCGTTCCCTAAACCTAACCCTAGCCCAGAACGGAAACCCACCACCAGGCCTACACCTTACCCTACGCCGTAGCCTCCTCCTGTCCCGTACCATGGCACTGACATGTGCGCCAGCACGTAGCCTGACCCTCCCACTTTTCCGTACCCTCACCTGTGCCCTAAGCATTGCCGTTCCCCAACCCTAACCCTAGCCCGAAACGGAAACCCACCACCAGCCCTACACCTTACCCTACACCGTAGTCTACTCCTGGCCCGTACACTGGCACTGACCCGTGCGTCAGCACATAGCCTGACCCTCCCACATTTCCGTACCCTGACCTGTGCCATAAGACTTGCCGTTCCCTAACCCTAACCCTAGCCCGGAGCGGAAACCCACCACCAGCCGTACAACTTAACCCCAAGCCGTAGCCTACTCCTGGCCCGTATGCGGGCACTGACCCGTGCGTCAGCACGTAGCCTGACCCTCCCACATTTCCGTACCCTCACCTGTGCCCTAAGCCTTGCCGTTCCCTAACCCTAACCCTAGCACGGAACGGGAAAACACCACCAGCCCTACACCTTACCCCGAAGCCGTAGCCTACACCTGGCCCGTACGCTGGCACTGACCCGTGCGTCAGCACGTAGCCTAACCCTCCCACGTTTCCATACAATCACCTGTGCCCTAAGCCTTGCCGTTACGTAACCCTAACCCTAGCTCGGAACAGAAATCCACCACAATCCCTACACCTTACCCTACGCCGTAGCCTAATCCTGGCCCGTACGCTGGAACTGACCCATGCGTCAGCACGTAGCCTGACCCTCCCACGTTTCCGTACCCTCACCTGTGCCCTAATCCTTGCCGTTCCCTAACCCTAACCCTAGCCCAGAACGGAAACCCACCACCAGCCCTACACCTTACCTTATGCCGTAGCCTACTCCTGGCCCGTACGCTGGCACTGACCCGTGCGTTCAGCACGTAGCCTGACCCTCCCACGTTTCTCTACCCTCACCTGTACCCTGAGCCTTGCCGTTACCTAACCCTAACCCTAGCCAAGAAGGGAAACCCACCACCAGCCCTACACCTTACCGTACGCCGTAGCCTACTCCTGGCCCATACGCTGGCACTGACCCGTGCGTCAGCACGTAGCCTGACCCTCCCACGTTTCCGTACCCTCACCTGTGCCCTAAGCCTTGCCGTTCCCTAACCCTAACCCTAGCTCGGAACGGAAATCCACCACCAGACAAACACATTTTCCTACGCCGTAGCCTATTCCTGACCCGTACGCTGGCACTGACCCGTGCGTCAGCACGTAGCCTGACCCTCCCACATTTCCGTATCCTCACCTGTGCCATAAGACTTGCCATTCCCTAACCCTAACCCTAGCCCGGAGCGGAAACACACCACCAGCCCTACAACTTACCCCCAAGCCGTAGCCTACTCCTGGCCCGTATGCTGGCACTGACCCCTTCGTCAGCATGTAGCCTGACCCTCCCACGTTTCCGTACCCTCACCTGTGCCCTAAGACTTGCCGCTCCCTAACCCTAACCCTAGATCGGAAAGGAAAACCACCACCAGCCCTACCCCTTACCCTACGCCTTAGCGTACTCCTGGCCTGTACGCTGGCACTGACACGTGCGTCAGCACGTAGCCTGACCCTCCCACATTTCTGTACCCTCACCTGTGCCCTAAGCCTTGCCGTTCCCTAACCCTAACCCTAGCCCAGAACGAAAACCCACCACCAGCCTTACACCTTACCGTACGCCGTAGCCTACTCCTGGCCCTTACGCTGGAACTGACCCGTGCGTCAGCACGTAGCCTGACCCTCCCACGTTTCCGTACCCTCACCTGTGCCCTAAGCCTTGCCGTTCCCTAACCCTAACCCTAGCTCGGAACGGAAATCCACCACCAGCCAAACACATTTCCCTACGCTGTAGCCTACTCCTGACCCGTACGCTGGCACTCACACGTGCATCAGCACGTAGCCTGACCCTCCCACATTTCCGTACCCTCACCTGTGCCATAAGACTTGCCGTTCCCTAGCCCTAACCCTAGACCGGAGCGTAAACACTCCACCAGCCCTACACCTTACCCCCAAGCCGTAGCCTACTCCTGGCCCGTACGCTGGCACTGACCCGTGCGTCAGCACGTAGCCTGACCCTCCCACGTTTCCGTACCCTCACCTGTGCCCTAAGCCTTGCCGTTCCCTAACCCTAACCCTAGCCCGAAACGGAAACCCAACACCAGCCCTACCCCTTACCCTACGCCTTAGCGTAATCATGGCCCGTACGCTGGCACTGACACGTGCGTCAGCACGTAGCCTGAGCCTCCCACATTTCCGTACACTCACCTGTGCCCTAAGACTTGCCATTCCCTAACCCTAACCCTAGCTCGGAACGAAAACCCACCAACAGCCCAACACATCTCCCTACGCTGTAGCCTACTCTTGGCCTGTATGCTGGCAGTGACACGTGCATCAGCACATAGCCTGACCCTCCCACGTTTCCGTACCCTCACCTGTGCCCTAAGCCTTGCCGTTCCCTAACCCTATCCCTACCCCGGAAAAGAAACCCTCTACCAGCCCTACACCTTACCTTGCGCCGTAGCCTACTCCTGGCCCGTACGCTGGCACTGACCCGTGCGTCAGCACGTAGCCTGAACCTCCCACGTTTCCGTACCCTCACCTGTGCCCTAAGCCTTGCCGTTCCCTAACCCTAACCCTAGCACGGAACGGAAACCCACCACCATCCCTACCCCTTACCCTACGCCGTAGCCTACTCCTGGCCCGTACGCTGTCACTGACCCATGTGCCAGCACGTAGCCTGACCCTCCCACGTTTCCGTACCCTCACCTGTGCCCTAAGCCTTGCCGTTCCCTAACCCTAACCCTAGCCCGGAACGGAAACCCACCACCATCCCTACCCCTTACCCTACGCCGTAGCCTACTCCTGGCCCGTACGCTGGCACTGACCTGTGCGTCAGCATGTAGCCTGACCCTCCCACGTTTCTGTACACTCACATGAGCCCTACGACTTGCCGTTCCCTAACCCTAACCCTAGCTCGGAACGAAAACCCACCAACAGCCCAACACATCTCCCTATGCTGTAGCCTACTCCTGGCCTGTACGCTGGCAGTAACACGTGCATGAGGACATAGCCTGACCCTCCCACGTTTCCGTACCATCACCTGTGCCCTAAGCCTTGCCGTTCTCTAACCCTAACCCTAGCCCAGAAAGGAAACCCACCACCAGCCCTACACCTTACCCTACGCTGTAGCCTACAACTGGCCCGTAGGCTGGCAACGACCCGTGCGTCAGCACGTAGCCTGACCCTCCCACGTTTCCGTACCCTCACCTGTGCCCTAAGCTTTGCCGTTCCCTAACCCTAACACTAGCCCAGAACGGAAACCCACCACCAGCCCTACCCCTTACCCTACACCTTAGCGTACTCCTGGCCCGTACGCTGGCACTGACACGTGCGTCAGCACGTAGCCTGACCCTCCCACATTTCTGTACCCTCACCTGTGCCCTAAGCCTTGCCGTTCCCTAACCCTAACCCTAGACCGGAATGGAAATCCACCACCAGCCCTACCCCTTACCCTACACCTTAGCGTACTCCTGGCCCGTACGCTGGCACTGACACGTGCGTCAGCACGTAGCCTGACCCTCCCACATTTCTGTACCCTCACCTGTGCCATAAGCCTTGCCGTTCCCTAACCCTAACCCTAGCCCAGAACGAAAACCCACCACCAGCCTTACACCTTACCGTACGCCGTAGCCTACTCCTGGCCCATACCCTGGAACTGACCCGTGAGTCAGCACGTAGCCTGACCCTCCCACGTTTCCGTACCATCACCTGTGCCCTAAGCCTTGCCGTTCCCTAACCCTAACCCTAGCTCGGAACGGATATCCACCACCAGCCAAACAAATTTCCCTACGCCGTAGCCTACTCCTGACCCGTACGCTGGCACTCACACGTGCGTCAGCACGTAGCCTGACCCTCCCACATTTCCGTACCCTCACCTGTGCCATAAGACTTGCCGTTCCCTAACCCTAACCCTAGCCCGGAGCGGAAACACACCACCAGGTCTACACCTTACCCCCAAGCCGTAGCCTACTCCTGGCTCGTACGCTGGCACTGACCTGTGCGTCAGCACGTAGCCTGACCCTCCCACGTTTCCGTACCCTCACCTGTGCCCTAAGCCTTGCCGTTCCCTAACCCTAACCCTAGCTCGGAACGAAAACCCACCACCAGCCCAACACATCTCCCTACGCTGTAGCCTACTCCTGGCCTGTATGCTGGCAGTGACACGTGCATCAGCACATAGCCTGACCCTCCCACGTTTCCGTACCCTCACCTGTGCCCTAAGCCTTGCCGTTCCCTAACCCTAACCCTACCCTGGAAAGGAAACCCACTACCAGCCCTACACCTTACCTTATGCCGTAGCCTACTCCTGGCCCGTACGCTGGCACTGACCCGTGCGTCAGCACGTAGCCTGACCCTCCCACGTTTCCATACCCTCACCTGTGCCCTAAGCTTTGCCGTTCCCTAAACCTAACCCTAGCCCGGAACGGAAACCCACCACCAGCCCTACCCCTTACCCTACGCCGTAGCCTACTCCTGGCCCATACGATGGCACTGGCCCGTGCGTCAGCACGTAGCCTGACCCTCCCACGTTTCCGTACCCTCACCTGTGCCCTAAGCCTTGCCGTTCCCTAAACCTAACCCTAGCCCAGAACGGAAACCCACCACCAGGCCTACACCTTACCCTACGCCGTAGCCTCCTCCTGTCCCGTACCATGGCACTGACATGTGCGCCAGCACGTAGCCTGACCCTCCCACGTTTCCATACACTCACCTGTGCCCTAAGCCTTGCCGTTCCCTAACCCTAACCCTAGCCCGGAATGGAAACCCACCACAAGCCCTACAACTTATGCCCAAGCCGTTGCCTACTCCTGGCCCGTACGCTGGCACTGACCCGTGCGTCAGCACTTAGCCTGACCCTCCAACGTTTCCGTACCCTCACCTGTACCCTAAGCCTTGCCATTCCCTAACCCTAACCCTAGCTCGGAACGGAAACCCACCACCAGCCCTACACCTTACCCCCAAGCCGTAGCCTACTCCTGGCCCGTACGCTGGCACTGACCCGTGTGTCAGCACGTAGCCTGACCCTCCCACGTTTCCGTACCCTCACCTGTGCCCTAAGCCTTGCCGTTCCCTAACCCTAACCCTAGCCCCGAATGGAAACCCACCACCAGCCCTACACCTTAACCTACGCCGTAGCCTACTCCTGGCCCGTACGCTGGCACTGACCCGTGCGTCAGCACGTAGCCTGACCCTCCCACGTTTCTCTACCCTCACCTGTGCCCTAAGCCTTGCCGTTACCTAAACCTAACCCTAGCCCAGAACGGAAACCCACCACCAGCCCTACACCTTACCGTACGCCGTAGCCTACTCCTGGCCCATACGCTGGCACTGACCCGTGCGTCAGCACGTAGCCTGACCCTCCCACGTTTCCGTACCCTCACCTGTGCCCTAAGCCTTGCCGTTCCCTAACCCTAACCCTAGCTCTGAACGGAAATCCACCACCAGACAAACACATTTTCCTATGCCGTAGCCTATTCCTTACCCGTACGCTGGCACTGACCCGTGCGTCAGCACGTAGCCTGACCCTCCCACATTTCCGTATCCTCACCTGTGCCATAAGACTTGCCATTCCCTAACCCTAACCCTAGCCCGGAGCGGAAACACACCACCAGCCCTACACCTTACCCCCAAGCCGTAGCCTACTCCTGGCCCGTATGCTGGCACTGACCACTTCGTCAGCATGTAGCCTGAACCTCCCACGTTTCCGTACCCTCACCTGTGCCCTAAGACTTGCCGCTCCCTAACCCTAACCCTAGACCGGAAAGGAAAACCACCACCAGCCCTACACCTTACCCTACGCCTTAGCGTACTCCTGGCCCGTACGCTGGCACTGACACGTGCGTCAGCACGTAGCCTGACCCTCCCACATTTCTGTACCCTCACCTGTGCCCTAAGCCTTGCCGTTCCCTAACCCTAACCCTAGCCCAGAACGAAAACCCACCACCAGCCTTACACCTTACCGTACGCCGTAGCCTACTCCTGGCCCTTACGCTGGAACTGACCCGTGCGTCAGCACGTAGCCTGACCCTCCCACGTTTCCGTACCCTCACCTGTGCCCTAAGCCTTGCCGTTCCCTAACCCTAACCCTAGCCCGGAGCGGAAACACTCCACCAGCCCTACAACTTACCCCCAAGCCGTAGCCTACTCCTGGCCCGTACGCTGGCACTGACCCGTGCGTCAGCACGTAGCCTGACCCTCCCACGTTTCCGTACCCTCACCTGTGCCCTAAGCCTTGCCGTTCCCTAACCCTAACCCTAGCCCGAAACGGAAACCCAACACCAGCCCTACCCCTTACCCTACGCCTTAGCGTAATCATGGCCCGTACGCTGGCACTGACACGTGCGTCAGCACGTAGCCTGAGCCTCCCACATTTCCGTACACTCACCTGTGCCCTAAGACTTGCCATTCCCTAACCCTAACCCTAGCTCGGAACGAAAACCCACCACCAGCCCAACACATCTCCCTACGCTGTAGCCTACTCTTGGCCTGTATGCTGGCAGTGACACGTGCATCAGCACATAGCCTGACCCTCCCACGTTTCCGTACCCTCACCTGTGCACTAAGCTTTGCCGTTCCCTAACCCTATCCCTACCCCGGAAAAGAAACCCTCTACCAGCCCTACACCTTACCTTGCGCCGTAGCCTACTCCTGGCCCGTACGCTGGCACTGACCCGTGCGTCAGCACGTAGCCTGACCCTCCCACGTTTCCGTACCCTCACCTGTGCCCTAAGCCTTGCCGTTCCCTAACCCTAACCCTAGCCCGGAACGGAAACCCACCACCATCCCTACCCCTTACCCTACGCCGTAGCCTACTCCTGGCCCGTACGCTGGCACTGACCTGTGCGTCAGCATGTAGCCTGACCCTCCCACGTTTCTGTACACTCACATGTGCCCTACGACTTGCCGTTCCCTAACCCTAACCCTAGCTCGGAACGAAAACCCACCACCAGCCGAACACATCTCCCGACGCTGTAGCCTACTCCTGGCCTGTACGCTGGCTGTAACACGTGCATAAGGACATAGCCTGACCCTCCCACGTTTCCGTACCATCACCTGTGCCCTAAGCCTTGCCGTTCTCTAACCCTAACCCTAGCCCGGAAAGGAAACCCACCACCAGCCCTACACCTTTCCCTACGCTGTAGCCTACAACTGGCCCGTAGGCTGGCAACGACCCATGCGTCAGCACGTAGCCTGACCCTCCCACGTTTCCGTACCCTCACCTGTGCCCTAAGTTTTGCCGTTCCCTAACCCTAACACTAGCCCAGAACGGAAAGCCACCACCAGCCCTACCCCTTACCCTACGCCGTAGCCTACTCCTGGCCCGTACGCTGGCACTGACCCGTGCGTCAGCACGTACCCTGACCCTCCCACTTTTCCGTACCCTCACCTGTGCCCTAAGCATTGCCGTTCCCCAACCCTAACCCTAGCCCCGAACGGAAACCCACCACCAACCCTACACCTTACCCTACACCGTAGTCTACTCCTGGCCCGTACGCTGGCACTGACCCGTGCGTCAGCACGTAGCCTGACCCTCCCACATTTCCGTACCCTGACCTGTGCCCTAAGCCTTGCCGTTCCCTCACCCTAACACTAGCCCGGAACGGGAAAACACCACCAGCCCTACAACTTACCCCCAAGCCGTAGCCTACTCCTGGCCCGTACGCTGGCACTGACCCATGCGTCAGCACGTAGCCTGACCCTCCCACGTTTCCATACAATCACCTGTGCCCTTAGCCTTGCCGTTACCTAACCCTAACCCTAGCCCAGAACAGAAATCCAACACCAGCCCTACACCTTATCCTACGCCGTAGCCTACTCCTGGCCCGTACGCTGGAACTGACCCATGCGTCAGCACGTAGCCTGACCCTCCCACGTTTCCGTACCCTCACCTGTGCCCTAATCCTTGCCGTTCCCTAACCCTAACCCTAGCCCTGAACGGAAACCCACCACCAGCCCTACACCTTACCCTACGCCGTAGCCTCCTCCTGTCCCGTACCATGGCACTGACCTGTGCGTCAGCACGTAGCGTGACCCTCCCACATTTCCGTACCCTCACCTGTGCCGTAAGACTTGCCGTTCCCTAACCCTAACCCTAGCCCAGAGCGGAAACACACCACCAGGTCTACACCTTACCCCCAAGCCGTAGCCTACTCCTGGCCCGTATGCTGGCACTGACCCGTGCGTCAGCATGTAGCCTGAACCTCCCACGTTTCCGTACCCTCACCTGTGCCCTAAGCCTTGCCACTCCCTAACCCTAACCCTAGACCGGAAAGGAAAACCACCACCAGCCCTACACCTTACCCTACGCCTTAGCGTACTCCTGGCCCGTACGCTGGCACTGACACGTGCGTCAGCACGTAGCCTGACCCTCCCACATTTCTGTACCCTCACCTGTGCCCTAGGCCTTGCCGTTCCCTAACCCTAACCCTAGCCCAGAACGAAAACCCACCACCAGCCTTACACCTTACCGTACGCCGTAGCCTACTCCTGGCCCATACGGTGGAACTGACCCGTGCGTCAGCACGTAGCCTGACCCTCCCACGTTTCCGTACCCTCACCTGTGCCCTAAGCCTTGCCGTTCCCTAACCCTAACCCTAGCTCGGAACGGAAATCCACCACCAGCCAAACACATTTCCCTACGCCGTAGCCTACTCCTGGCCCGTACGCTGGCACTGACCCGTGCGTCAGCACGTAGCCTGACCCTCCCACGTTTCCATACAATCACCTGTGCCCTAAGCCTTGCCGTTACGTAACCCTAACCCTAGCCCGGAACAGAAATCCACCACCAGGCCTACACCTTACCCTACGCCGTAGCCTCCTCCTGTCCCGTACCATGACACTGACATGTGCGCCAGCACGTAGCCTGACCCTCCCACGTTTCCATACACTCACCTGTGCCCTAAGCCTTGCCGTTCCCTAACCCTAACCCTAGCCCGGAATGGAAACCCACCACCAGCCCTACAACTTATGCCCAAGCCGTAGCCTACTCCTGGCCCGTACGCTGGCACTGACCCGTGCGTCAGCACTTAGCCTGACCCTCCAACGTTTCCGTACCCTCACCTGTACCCTAAGCCTTGCCGTTCCCTAACCCTAACCCTAGCTCGGAACGCAAACCCACCACCAGCCCTACAACTTACCCCCAAGCCGTAGCCTACTCCTGGCCCGTACGCTGGCACTGACCCGTGTGTCAGCACGTAGCCTGACCCTCCCACGTTTCCGTACCCTCACCTGTGCCCTAAGCCTTGCCGTTCCCTAACCCTAACCCTAGCCCCGAATGGAAACCCACCACCAGCCCTACACCTTACCCTACGCCGTAGCCTACTCCTGGCCCGTACGCTGGCACTGACCCGTGCGTCAGCACGTAGGCTGACCTTCCCACGTTTCTCTACCCTCACCTGTGCCCTAAGTCTTGCCGTTCCCTAACCCTAACCCTAGCCCAGAACGGAAACCCACCACCAGCCCTACACCTTACCGTATGCCGTAGCCTACTCCTGGCCCATACGTTGGCACTGACCCGTGCGTCAGCACGTAGCCTGACCCTCCCACGTTTCCGTACCCTCACCTGTGCCCTAAGCCTTGCCGTTCCCTAACCCTAACCCTAGCTCGGAACGGAAATCCACCACCAGACAAACACATTTTCCTACGCCGTAGCCTATTCCTGACCCGTACGCTGGCACTGACACGTGCATCAGCACGTAGCCTGACCCTCCCACATTTCCGTACCCTCACCTGTGCCATAAGACTTGCCGTTCCCTAACCCTAACCCTAGCCCGGAGCGGAAACACACCACCAGCCCTACAACTTACCCCCAAGCCGTAGCCTACTCCTGGCCCGTATGCTGGCACTGACCCGTGCGTCAGCATGTAGCCTGACCCTCCCACGTTTCCGTACCCTCACCTGTGCCCTAAGCCTTGCCGCTCCCTAACCCTAACCCTAGACCGGAATGGAAATCCACCACCAGCCCTACCCCTTACCCTACACCTTAGCGTACTCCTGGCCCGTACGCTGGCACTGACACGTGCGTCAGCACGTAGCCTGACCCTCCCACATTTCTGTACCCTCACCTGTGCCCTAAGCCTTGCCGTTCCCTAACCCTAACCCTAGCCCAGAACGAAAACCCACCACCAGCCTTACACCTTACCGTACGCCGTAGCCTACTCCTGGCCCATACGCTGGAACGGACCCGTGAGTCAGCACGTAGCCTGACCCTCCCACGTTTCCGTACCATCACCTGTGCCGTAAGCCTTGCCGTTCCCTAACCCTAACCCTAGCTCGGAACGGATATCCACCACCAGCCAAACACATTTCCCTACGCCGTAGCCTACTCCAGACCCGTACGCTGGCACTCACACGTGCGTCAGCACGTAGCCTGACCCTCCCACATTTCCGTACCCTCACCTGTGCCATAAGACTTGCCGTTCCCTAACCCTAACGCTAGCCCGGAGCGGAAACACACCACCAGCCCTACACCTTACCCCCAAGCCGTAGCCTACTCCTGGCTCGTACGCTGGCACTGACCTGTGCGTCAGCACGTAGCCTGACCCTCCCACGTTTCCGTACCCTCACCTGTGCCCTAAGCCTTGCCGTTCCCTAACCCTTACCCTAGCCCGGAACGGAAACCCAACACCAGCCCTACCCATTACCCTACACCTTAGCGTAATCATGGCCCGTACGCTGGCACTGACACGTGCGTCAGCACATAGCCTGAGCCTCCCACATTTCCATACACTCATCTGTGCCCTAAGACTTGCCGTTCCCTAACCCTAACCCTAGCTCGGAACGAAAACCCACCACCAGCCCAACACATCTCCCTACGCTGTAGCCTACTCCTGGCCTGTATGCTGGCAGTGATACGTGCATCAGCACATAGCCTGACCCTCCCACGTTTCCGTACCCTCACCTGTGCCCTAAGCCTTGCCGTTCCCTAACCCTAACCCTACCCCGGAAAGGAAACCCACTACCAGCCCTACACCTTACCTTACGCCGTAGCCTACTCCTGGCCCGTACGCTGGCACTGACCCGTGCGTCAGCACGTAGCCTGACCCTCCCACGTTTCCATACCCTCACCTGTGCCCTAAGCTTTGCCGTTCCCTAAACCTAACCCTAGCCCGGAACGGAAACCCACCACCAGCCCTACCCCTTACCCTACTCCGTAGCCTACTCCTGGCCCGAACGCTGGCACTGACCCGTGCGTCAGCACGTAGCCTGACCCTCCCACGTTTCTGTACCCTCACCTGTGCCCTAAGCCTTGCCGTTCCCTAACCCTAACCCTAGCCCGGAACGGAAACCCACCACCAGGCCTACACCTTACCCTACGCCGTAGCCTCCTCCTGTCCCGTACCATGGCACTGACATGTGCGCCAGCACGTAGCCTGACCCTCCCACGTTTCCATACACTCACCTGTGCCCTAAGCCTTGCCGTTCCCTAACCCTAACCCTAACCCTAGCCCGGAATGGAAACACACCACAAGCCCTACAACTTATGCCCAAGCCGTTGCCTACTCCTGGCCCGTACGCTGGCACTGACCCATGCGTCAGCACTTAGCCTGACCCTCCAACGTTTCCGTACCCTCACCTGTACCCTAAGCCTTGCCGTTCCCTAACCCTAACCCTAGCTCGGAACGGAAACCCACCACCAGCCCTACACCTTACCCCCAAGCCGTAGCCTACTCCTGGCCCGTACGCTGGCACTGACCCGTCTGTCAGCACGTAGCCTGACCCTCCCACGTTTCCGTACCCTCACCTGTGCCCTAAGCCTTGCCGTTCCCTAACCCTAACCCTAGCCCCGAATGGAAACCCACCACCAGCCCTACACCTTACCGTACGCCGTAGCCTACTCCTGGCCCATACGCTGGCACTGACCCGTGTGTCAGCACGTAGCCTGACCCTCCCACGTTTCCGTACCCTCACCTGTGCCCTAAGCCTTGCCGTTCCCTAACCCTAACCCTAGCTCGGAACGGAAATCCACCACCAGACAAACACATGTTCCTACGCCGTAGCCTATTCCTGACCCGTACGCTGGCACTGACCCGTGCGTCAGCACGTAGCCTGACCCTCCCACATTTCCGTACCCTCACCTGTGCCATAAGACTTGCCGTTCCCTAACCCTAACCCTAGCCCGGAGCGGAAACACACCACCAGCCCTACACCTTACCCCCAAGCCGTAGCCTACTCCTGGCCCGTATGCTGGCACTGACCCGTGCGTCAGCATGTAGCCTGACCCTCCCACGTTTCCGTACCCTCACCTGTGCCCTAAGCCTTGCCGCTCCCTAACCCTAACCCTAGACCGGAATGGAAATCCACCACCAGCCCTACCCCTTACCCTACGCCTTAGCGTACTCCTGGCCCGTACGCTGGCACTGACACGTGCGTCAGCACGTAGCCTGACCCTCCCACATTTCTGTACCCTCACCTGTGCCCTAAGCCTTGCCGTTCCCTAACCCTAACCCTAGCCCAGAACGAAAACCCACCACCAGCCTTACACCTTACCGTACGCCGTAGCCTACTCCTGGCCCATACGCTGGAACTGACCCGTGCGTCAGCACGTAGCCTGACCCTCCCACGTTTCCGTACCATCACCTGTGCCCTAAGCCTTGCCGTTCCCTAACCCTAACCCTAGCTCGGAACGGAAATCCACCACCAGCCAAACATATTTCCCTACGCCGTAGCCTACTCCTGACCCGTACGCTGGCCCTCACACGTGCGTCAGCACGTAGCCTGACCCTCCCACGTTTCCGTACCCTCACCTGTGCCCTAAGCCTTGCCGTTCTCTAACCCTAACCCTAGCCCGGAAAGGAAACCAACCACCAGCCCTACACCTTACCCTATGCTGTAGCCTACAACTGGCCCGTAGGCTGGCAACGACCCGTGCGTCAGCACGTAGCCTGACCCTCCCACGTTTCCGTACCCTCACCTGTGCCCTAAGCTTTGCCGTTCCCTAACCCTAACCCTAGCCCAGAACGGAAACCCACCACCAGCCCTACCCCTTACCCTACACCGTAGCCTACTCCTGGCCCGTACGCTGGCACTGACCCGTGCATCAGCACGTAGCCTGACCCTCCCACTTTTCCGTACCCTCACCTGTGCCCTAAGCATTGCCGTTCCCCAACCCTAACCCTAGCCCGAAACGGAAACCCACCACCAGCCCTACACCTTACCCTACACCGTAGTCTACTCCTGGCCCGTACGCTGGCACTGACCCGTGCGTCAGCACATAGCCTGACCCTCCCACATTTCCGTACCCTGACCTGTGCCATAAGACTTGCCGTTCCCTAACCCTAACCCTAGCCCGGAGCGGAAACCCACCACCAGCCCTACACCTTAACCCCAAGCCGTAGCCTACTCCTGGCCCGTATGCGGGCACTGACCCGTGCGTCAGCACGTAGCCTGACCCTCCCACATTTCCGTACCCTCACCTGTGCCCTAAGCCTTGCCGTTCCCTAACCCTAACCCTAGCACGGAACGGGAAAACACCACCAGCCCTACACCTTACCCCGAAGCCGTAGCCTACACCTGGCCCGTACGCTGGCACTGACCCGTGCGTCAGCACGTAGCCTAACCCTCCCACGTTTCCATACAATCACCTGTGCCCTAAGCCTTGCCGTTACGTAACCCTAACCCTAACTCGGAACAGAAATCCACCACAAGCCCTACACCTTACCCTACGCCGTAGCCTAATCCTGGCCCGTACGCTGGAACTGACCCATGCGTCAGCACGTAGCCTGACCCTCCCACGTTTCCGTACCCTCACCTGTGCCCTAATCCTAGCCGTTCCCTAACCCTAACCCTAGCCCGGAACGGAAACCCACCACCAGGCCTACACCTTACCCTACGCCGTAGCCTACTCCTGTCCCGTACCATGGCACTGACCTGTGCGTCAGCACGTAGCCTGACCTTCCCACGTTTCCATACACTCACCTGTGCCCTAAGGCTTGCCGTTCCCTAACCCTAACCCTAGCCCGGAATGGAAACCCACCACCAGCCCTACAACTTATGCCCAAGCCGTAGCCTACTCCTGGCCCGTACGCTGGCACTGACATGTGCGTCAGCACTTAGCCTGACCCTCCAACGTTTCCGTACCCTCACCTGTACCCTAAGCCTTGCCGTTCCCTAACCCTAACCCTAGCTCGGAACGGAAACCCACCACCAACCCTACGCCTTACCCCCAAGCCATAGCCTACTCCTGGCCCGTACGCTGGCACTGACCCGTGTGTCAGCACGTAGCCTGACCCTCCCACGTTTCCATACCCTCACCTGTGCCCTAAGCCTTGCCGTTCCCTAACCCTAACCCTAGCCCCGAACGGAAACCCACCACCAGCCCTACACCTTACCCTACGCCGTAGCCTACTCCTGGCCCGTACGCTGGCACTGACCCGTGCGTCAGCACGTAGCCTGACCCTCCCACGTTTCTCTACCCTCACCTGTGCCCTAAGCCTTGCCGTTACCTAACCCTAACCCTAGCCCTGAACGGAAACCCACCACCAGCCCTACACCTTACCGTACGCCGTAGCCTACTCCTGGCCCATACGCTGGCACTGACCCGTGCGTCAGCACGTAGCCTGACCCTCCCACGTTCCCGTACCCTCACCTGTGCCCTAAGCCTTGCCTTTCCCTAACCCTAACCCTAGCTCGGAACGGAAATCCACCACCAGACAAACACATTTTCCTACGCCGTAGCCTATTCCTGACCCGTACGCTGGCACTGACCCGTGCGTCAGCACGTAGCCTGACCCTCCCACATTTCCGTATCCTCACCTGTGCCATAAGACTTGCCTTTCCCTAACCCTAACCCTAGCCCGGAGCGGAAACACACCACCAGCCCTACACCTTACCCCCAAGCCGTAGCCTACTCCTGGCCCGTATGCTGGCACTGACCCCTTCGTCAGCATGTAGCCTGACCCTCCCACGTTTCCGTACCCTCACCTGTGCCCTAAGACTTGCCGCTCCTTAACCCTAACCCTAGACCGGAAAGGAAAACCACCACCAGCCCTACCCCTTACCCTACGCCTTAGCGTACTCCTGGCCCGTACGCTGGCACTGACACGTGCGTCAGCACGTAGCCTGACCCTCCCACATTTCTGTACCCTCACCTGTGCCCTAAGCCTTGCCGTTCCCTAACCCTAACCCTAGCCCAGAACGAAAACCCACCACCAGCCTTACACCTTACCGTACGCCGTAGCCTACTCCTGGCCCTTACGCTGGAACTGACCCGTGCGTCAGCACGTAGCCTGACCCTCCCACGTTTCCGTACCCTCACCTGTGCCCTAAGCCTTGCCGTTCCCTAACCCTAACCCTAGCTCGGAACGGAAATCCACCACCAGCCAAACACATTTCCCTACGCCGTAGCCTACTCCTGACCCGTACGCTGGCACTCACACGTGCATCAGCACGTAGCCTGACCCTCCCACATTTCCGTACCCTCACCTGTGCCATAAGACTTGCCGTTCCCTAACCCTAACCCTAGCCCGGAGCGGAAACACTCCACCAGCCCTACACCTTACCCCCTAGCCGTAGCCTACTCCTGGCCCGTACGCTGGCACTGACCCGTGCGTCAGCACGTAGCCTGACCCTCCCACGTTTCCGTACCCTCACCTGTGCCCTAAGCCTTGCCGTTCCCTAACCCTAACCCTAGCCCGAAACGGAAACCCAACACCAGCCCTACCCCTTACCCTACGCCTTAGCGTAATCATGGCCCGTACGCTGGCACTGACACGTGCGTCAGCACGTAGCCTGAGCCTCCCACATTTCCGTACACTCACCTGTGCCCTAAGACTTGCCATTCCCTAACCCTAACCCTAGCTCGGAACGAAAACCCACCACCAGCCCAACACATCTCCCTACGCTGTAGCCTACTCTTGGCCTGTATGCTGGCAGTGACACGTGCATCAGCACATAGCCTGACCCTCCCACGTTTCCGTACCCTCACCTGTGCCCTAAGCCTTGCCGTTCCCTAACCCTATCCCTACCCCGGAAAAGAAACCCTCTACCAGCCCTACACCTTACCTTGCGCCGTAGCCTACTCCTGGCCCGTACGCTGGCACTGACCCGTGCGTCAGCACGTAGCCTGACCCTCCCACGTTTCCGTACCCTCACCTGTGCCCTAAGCCTTGCCGTTCCCTAACCCTAACCCTAGCCCGGAACGGAAACCCACCACCATCCCTACCCCTTACCCTACGCCGTAGCCTACTCCTGGCCCGTACGCTGTCACTGACCCGTGTGTCAGCACGTAGCCTGACCCTCCCACGTTTCCGTACCCTCACCTGTGCCCTAAGCCTTGCCGTTCCCTAACCCTAACCCTAGCCCGGAACGGAAACCCACCACCATCCCTACCCCTTACCCTACGCCGTAGCCTACTCCTGGCCCGTACGCTGGCACTGACCTGTGCGTCAGCATGTAGCCTGACCCTCCCACGTTTCTGTACACTCACATGTGCCCTACGACTTGCCGTTCCCTAACCCTAACCCTAGCTCGGAACGAAAACCCACCACCAGCCCAACACATCTCCCTACGCTGTAGCCTAATCCTGGCCTGTACGCTGGCAGTAACACGTGCATAAGGACATAGCCTGACCCTCCCACGTTTCCGTACCATCACCTGTGCCCTAAGCCTTGCCGTTCTCTAACCCTAACCCTAGCCCGGAAAGGAAACCCACCACCAGCCCTACACCTTACCCTACACTGTAGCCTACAACTGGCCCGTAGGCTGGCAACGACCCGTGCGTCAGCACGTAGCCTGACCCTCCCACGTTTCCGTACCCTCACCTGTGCCCTAAGCTTTGCCGTTCCCTAACCCTAACACTAGCCCAGAACGGAAACCCACCACCAGCCCTACCCCTTACCCTACGCCGTAGCCTACTCCTGGCCCGTACGCTGGCACTGACCCGTGCGTCAGCACGTACCCTGACCCTCCCACTTTTCCGTACCCTCACCTGTGCCCTAAGCATTGCCGTTCCCCAACCCTAACCGTAGCCCCGAACGGAAACCCACCAGCAGCCCTACACCTTACCCTACACCGTAGTCTACCCCTGGCCCGTACACTGGCACTGACCCGTGCGTCAGCACGTAGCCTGACCCTCCCACATTTCTGTACCCTGACCTGTGCCCTAAGCCTTGCCATTCCCTCACCCTAACACTAGCCCGGAACGGGAAAACACCACCAGCCCTACAACTTACCCCCAAGCCGTAGCCTACTCCTGGACCGTACGCTGGCACTGACCCATGCATCAGCACGTAGCCTGACCCTCCCACGTTTCCATACAATCACCTGTGCCCTAAGCCTTGCCGTTACCTAACCCTAACCCTAGCCCAGAACAGAAATCCACCACCAGCCCTACACCTTATCCTACGCCGTAGCCTACTCCTGGCCCGTACGCTGGAACTGACGCATGCGTCAGCACGTAGCCTGACCCTCCCACGTTTCCGTACCCTCACCTGTGCCCTAATCCTTGCCGTTCCCTAACCCTAACCCTAGCCCGGAACGGAAACCCACCACCAGGCCTACACCTTACCCTACGCCGTAGCCTACTCCTGGCCCGTACGCTGGAACTGGCCCATGCATCAGCACATACTCTCACCCTCCCACGTTTCTGTACCCTCACCTGTGCCCTAAGCCTTGTTATTCCCTAAACCTAACCCTAGCCCTGAACGGAAACCCACCACCAGCCCTACACCTTAACCTACGCCGTAGCCTCCTCCTCTCCCGTACCATGGCACTGACCTGTGCGTCAGCACGTAGCGTGACCCTCCCACATTTCCGTACCCTCACCTGTGCCGTAAGACTTGCCGTTCCCTAACCCTAACCCTAGCCCAGAGCGGAAACACACCACCAGGTCTACACCTTACCCCCAAGCCGTAGCCTACTCCTGGCCCGTATGCTGGCACTGACCCGTGCGTCAGCATGTAGCCTGAACCTCCCACGTTTCCGTACCCTCACCTGTGTCCTAAGCCTTGCCGCTCCCTAACCCTAACCCTAGACCGGAAACGAAAACCACCACCAGCCCTACACCTTACCCTATGCCTTAGCGTACTCCTGGCCCGTACGCTGGCACTGACACGTGCATCAGCACGTAGCCTGACCCTCCCACATTTCTGTACCCTCACCTGTGCCCTAAGCCTTGCCGTTCCCTAACCCTAACCCTAGCCCAGAACGAAAACCCACCACCAGCCTTAAACCTTACCGTACGCCGTAGCCTACTCCTGGCCAATACGGTGGAACTGACCCGTGCGTCAGCACGTAGCCTGACCCTCCCACGTTTCCGTACCCTCACCTGTGCCCTTAGCCTTGCCGTTCCCTAACCCTAACCCTAGCTCGGAACGGAAATCCACCACCAGCCAAACACATTTCCCTACGCCTTAGCCTACTCCTGGCCCGTACGCTGGCACTGACCCGTGCGTCAGCACGTAGCCTGACCCTCCCACGTTTCCATACAATCACCTGTGCCCTAAGCCTTGCCGTTACGTAACCCTAACTCTAGCCCGGAACAGAAATCCACCACCAGCCCTACACCTTACCCTACACCGTAGCCTATTCCTGGCCCGTACGCTGGAACTGACCCATGCGTCAGCACCTAGCCTGACCCTCCCACGTTTCCGTACCCTCACCTGTGCCCTAAGCCTTGCCGTTACGTAACCCTAATCCTAGCCCGGAACGGAAACCCACCACCAGGCCTACACCTTACCCTACGCCGTAGCCTCCTCCTGTCCCGTACCATGGCACTGACATGTGCGCCAGCACGTAGCCTGACCCTCCCACGTTTCCATACACTCACCTGTGCCCTAAGCCTTGCCGTTCCCTAACCCTAACCCTAGCCCGGAATGGAAACACACCACAAGCCCTACAACTTATGCCCAAGCCGTAGCCTACTCCTGGCCCGTACGCTGGCACTGACCCGTGCGTCAGCACTTAGCCTGACCCTCCAACGTTTCCGTACCCTCACCTGTACCCTAAGCCTTGCCGTTCCCTAACCCTAACCCTAGCTCGGAACGGAAACCCACCACCAGCCCTACAACTTACCCCCAAGCCGTAGCCTACTCCTGGCCCGTACGCTGGCACTGACCCGTGTGTCAGCACGTAGCCTGACCCTCCCACGTTTCCGTACCCTCACCTGTGCCCTAAGCCTTGCCGTTCCCTAACCCTAACCCTAGCCCCGAATGGAAACCCACCACCAGCCTTACACCTTACCCTACGCCGTAGCCTACTCCTGGCCCGTACGCTGGCACTGACCCGTGCGTCAGCACGTAGGCTGACCTTCCCACGTTTCTCTACCCTCACCTGTGCCCTAAGCCTTGCCGTTCCCTAACCCTAACCCTAGCCCAGAACGGAAACCCACCACCAGCCCTACACCTTACCGTACGCCGTAGCCTACTCCTGGCCCATACGCTGGCACTGACCCCTGCGTCAGCACGTAGCCTGACCCTCCCACGTTTCCGTACCCTCACCTGTGCCCTAAGCCTTGCCGTTCCCTAACCCTAACCCTAGCTCGGAACGGAAATCCACCACCAGACAAACACATTTTCCTACGCCGTAGCCTATTCCTGACCCGTACGCTGGCACTGACACGTGCATCAGCACGTAGCCTGACCCTCCCACATTTCCGTACCCTCACCTGTGCCATAAGACTTGCCGTTCCCTAACCCTAACCCTAGCCCGGAGCGGAAACACACCACCAGCCCTACACCTTACCCCCAAGCCGTAGCCTACTCCTGGCCCGTATGCTGGCACTGACCCGTGCGTCAGCATGTAGCCTGACCCTCCCACGTTTCCGTACCCTCACCTGTGCCCTAAGCCTTGCCGCTCCCTAACCCTAACCCTAGACCGGAATGGAAATCCACCACCAGCCCTACACCTTACCCTACACCTTAGCGTACTCCTGGCCCGTACGCTGGCACTGACACGTGCGTCAGCACGTAGCCTGACCCTCCCACATTTCTGTACCCTCACCTGTGCCCTAAGCCTTGCCGTTCCCTAACCCTAACCCTAGCCCAGAAAGAAAACCCACCACCAGCCTTACACCTTACCGTACGCCGTAGCCTGCTCCTGGCCCATACGCTGGAACTGACCCGTGAGTCAGCACGTAGCCTGACCCTCCCACGTTTCCGTACCATCACCTGTGCCCTAAGCCTTGCCGTTCCCTAACCCTAACCCTAGCCCGGAGCGGAAACACACCACCAGCCCTACACCTTACCCCCAAGCCGTAGCCTACTCCTGGCCCGTATGCTGGCACTGACCCGTGCGTCAGCATGTAGCCTGACCCTCCCACGTTTCCGTACCCTCACCTGTGCCCTAAGCCTTGCCGCTCCCTAACCCTAACCCTAGCCCGGAACGGAAACCCAACACCAGCCCTACCCCTTACCCTACACCTTAGCGTAATCATGGCCCGTACGCTGGCACTGACACGTGCGTCAGCACATAGCCTGAGCCTCCCACATTTCCATACACTCATCTGTGCCCTAAGACTTGCCGTTCCCTAACCCTAACCCTAGCTCGGAACGAAAACCCACCACCAGCCCAACACATCTCCCTACGCTGTAGCCTACTCCTGGCCTGTATGCTGGCAGTGACACGTGCATCAGCACATAGCCTGACCCTCCCACTTTTCCGTACCCTCACCTGTGCCCAAAGCCTTGCCGTTCCCTAACCCTAACCCTACCCCGGAAAGGAAACCCACTACCAGCCCTACACCTTACCTTACGCCGTAGCCTACTCCTGGCCCGTAC